>NC_134320.1:1827500-2047011 GCF_964195595.1 Calonectris borealis
CCAGAATGCCAGTTCGGCCATCTAGCTGAATTTCATTTGACCTCTTGTATGCAAATAACAAGATCGTTTATAGTACAAGGTGGGGTGGATTATTCGGTGACTTGCTTTGCAATGAACTGTCTTGATGTTTTAGATATGGTATCTTTTACTGGAAAATTTCAGCTGTTCTTCAATGATTTAAATCTCCTTTCTCTGATGCACCGCAAGGTTACTGTATAATCTGCTGCATACTTCAGAGTTAGATAACAATTATTGGCAGATATAAATAGATGTTTTCATGAGCAATATTGTTTAGTATGCTAAATGTTGCTTTAATTTGCTGGTTCAATTTAAAGTGAATTCCTGTCATGCACAGAACAAAATAGATCAATTATATTACTACTAATTATTGTTATTATTTTAAACTGTGCTTCTCAAGCAGATTTAACAAATTTGTCAATCCAGCTTGTTCACCTTCTTGAAACCGAACCCGGCAGTCTTGCATGCAAATTACCCTAGATTTTCAATGAGCAACAATGATAATTGCAACTGTTTTGTAATTATCTCACCCTAGAGAGTCTCAATTTATCACATCTAGGCCTAAAGGCTCCAACGTCTTCATCTTCCAAAAGTATCAATATGTAGTCTTATACATTAAGAGTAAAAAATTGCATTTGGCAGCAATCCTTACTGTCAGAGTCAGAATAAATAGGAACAAATACAAATATTTTGGAAGAAAACACATCTACAACTTGGTCAGAAATTTCTTGGGGGAAAACCAAACTTTTTTCAGCAATATTTTGAGGTAATATGTTAAAATTATCAAGAAATATCTTCATTCTCTGCCTGGCTCCGATAAATAGCCTTTTATATACGTGTTTCTAGCACCAAAATAAAAGTTCAAAACCCATCTGTGTGGGTTTTGTGACATCTCTCCTGCCTACCTATAACTGCATCTTTTCTCCATCAGGATATCTTTATCAGAAGGTCATAAATCACAGCCATTCACATTTCGGAGCGGTGATTCTGTTAGGGCTGTGCTAAGGCAGGTTTAGGTATTCATTTTTGTAATTCACCGCTGCATTATTTACTCTTTTTGCCGCTATAATCCATCTGAGGTCAAATATGTGTACATATAAACCAGCCTCAGTGCTGCAAAGAAAAAATAATAATAATCTGTGAGTAATGGTAATGGGTGGACAGAAATCCTGTGTTTGCGAAGGATTTTGAGGTCTCTGGGTGTTCTGACTTCCTCCTGAGCTGGAGCGAAGCTACGCTTGCAAGTCACGAGGAGGTAAAAAATAAAAAAAAGACGTGAAAAGCAGAGACCGTTCCTAAGCATGGAAGAAGGAGAAGAGCATCCTCCCTGCCAGGGTGAACGTGAAAGCCCGTGACAGATGGGACAGGCATGGTGAACGCATGAAAACTAAAACCACAGACCTTTCCAAACACAGCAGAAACAGGAAGCCTGCAGAGACGAGCAGCGGTAATCAAGGAAAAGGGAAAAGAGAAACAGATTATTTTCTTCTTTGTTCGCAAGCTATGCGCCTCCAGAAGCCCTGGCCTGGAGCTGCTGCCAAATACTTACTTCAGCCTGGGCACCAGGGAGATGGGCAAGGCTAATCTTTAAAACAAGCTCAGGGGCAACCCAGTGAGGCTGGCGTTTGGGTTCATCGATGGAAAATTGGGTTAAGGAAAGGGTAGCACCCCTGGATAAATGCGATATTCTAGGGAAGGGTCCCCATCCTTTGTAACTGGCACTCTTATCTCACAGATCTGTGAAAATATGGGGAGGAGAGCAGCCTGTTAATGTGCTTTCCTGCAGTTTTCCAAGGCTTTTGGCCTGATCCTGCACCAAAAAACCTGAAGTATTAGAGAAACAGGCCAATCTGTTAGGGAACAAACGGTAGGAACAAACCAGCCATTTTCACAGCAGGGCAGACCAGCCAGATCTCTGCTGAGACCCGAGTGGCTCTGCAGAAGCCGAAGGGGGGGAGCAGGGGAGCACCGCAGGGACCAGTGTCTGCTAGGCATCCAGGTGTCCCCAGGACACAGAAGGGGGGGAAGGCAAGAGCCTCCCTGGTGGCACCGAGGACTGTGCACAGGGTTTGTCCAGCACATCCAGCTGCCTCTGGAAAGACCCCTTCTCCAAGGATGCAGCAGAAAAGAAGTCTTAAGTCCTTCTCTTAACCTTTTTACTTGGTCTGCCTCGCCCAGCTGCTCCGCGCTCTCTGTGCGGAGCTACCTTGCTCAGATGTATTACGTTTGTGCGCTAATAAAACACAGCTTTAACCCTTGGGGGTGCCTCGGAAGGAAGGGGAAGCTGCTCTGCCATGCGGCTCAGCTGGCTCCAGGTCCTATTTTGTGATACTGAATTATTTGGCTTCATCACAGCCAGCAGCAAAGAACTGTGGTCGAGCCAGAGAAGGAGCTCCCAGTGCTGAGTTGCAGCGGTAAAATGGCAGCTGATGTTCAATGTTGTTAAAAGCAAAGTAAAGCACATAGGGGGAAAATAACCTGGCTCTACACTCACCATGAAAGGAACTAAATTAGCTATTACCTCCGAAATGAGATCTCGGAGTGGGCGGTTGTCTGCGGCTGTCAGCCCAACACACCGCAGCGGCCAGCAAAGGGGCTACAGCGGTGGGGGCTATTAGGGGACAAAGAAGGGATGAAATAGAGAGTGCAATGCTCCTGCATCAGGCCGTGCTGCTCTTTCATCTCAGGTATTGTGCCACTTCAGAGGATACCACAGCGCGAGGCAGAATTCGGAGAGGGTGGCGATGGCAACGCAGGAGGGAAACAGAATCTGCCCAAGCCCAGGATGCTTTGTGGGAGCGTAGCCGTGCCACAGTCTGCGATATCGTGAGTAACACGGGGGGATGATCCCTCACCTCGTGAGATTACAGGGTGGCAAGGTGCTGCTGGTCTCCACCTCCTTCCCCTTCCCGCCTATTTTTATCCCAAATTTCCCCAACCCCTTTATAAGCCTGCAGCCCGAAGGAGCAAACCCCTCTGATTCGTCACCCACGTCAACCACAGCCGTTGTCCCTCATTTGAGAGCATATTCTTGGGTGGGTACAAGCAGATTTTATGTGCATGTTCAGACAATACATAAGCGGGTTGTGCCCACGGTGCGATACGGAGGGCGATGCTTCGCGGCAGATGTGAACATCACGGCACGTGCGGTGCTGCGGCGTGCTGCTGGTGGGAGCCGGCGCTCGGCACGCTGCCAGCCGGAGCAATGGGATGCAGAGGACCGAGCACAGGATGAGTGTACATTGCGTTTCGCCTCAGCAGATTGCCAATTTTACACATCTCCATATCTCAAAACCCATGTAATGAAGAGAAGACGTTTAAAGCAACAAAAATACAGGAAATGTAATAAATGCAAAAGAGAATTATGTGGAAAATACACTGAAGGAGTGTTTTCCTCGCTGTTGAGATGCTTACAGTCTACTTGCTTCATGAATATTTAGAAACAAGAAGCTTGGCTCCAAATGTCAGTCTAAATGTACACAGTTTTCCTTTCTATAAATATTACATTTTATTCCAAGACAGCAGAATGCAGAAAAGTAACAGCTAAGACCTTGAAAGCCCCCTTCTCTTGCTCCTCGAAATTGGTTCATTTGGACTGTAAATTCTTCTGGGCTACGTGATAAAGATACTTTGCTTTCATCTTCTTCTAAGGTTGCAAAATCCAAATGATAGGTTGACCTGGAAAATAAAAGGGATACTGTTGTAAATATTTCACACACTTTCTCTTTCTGGAACCAAGACCAACAATAGCTAATGCTGGCGTGAAGTGAAATACAGGGACTGGCAGTATCGGAGAGGGAGCATCATGCATGAGAAGAGCTCGTTTTTTTGGCATCTGGCAGATGAAGATTTTGTCCTTGGGACACAAATACTGTCTGAGGACAAAATACACTCACTTTGTAGAGGAATTGTAAATCAGATGTAGGTAACAGCATGACATTAGTCCTCTTGTCCTGCTCCTGGAGGGTAAATTTGGGGTTCTCTCATTCCTAACGAGAACCAGGCTGTTTGGGCATCAGCGAGCCAAGGGAAGCTTCGCTGGTCTTGACCAGAGGAGAAGTTGGCATTTCGATGGGCAATGGGAGACAAAGCCGTTCCAGTACGTCTCTGTACATCACTGTGCTCGACAGGCAGACCGGAATCAGACACCTCAACCCAGGCAAGATGGGAGCCTTGCTGGAGGAAATAACGGAGGATTCACCCTCCTTGCTGTCAAGACCATATGTCTTGTTAATGAGATTTATAATCTTCCCCAAGCCCTGTCTGCTTCTAGACCCTGATGATACACAGTAGCCAATAGGAAAGAGCTAATAATTCATTATGAATCACTTATTTGATGAATTATGGGTTTTTTCTGGTTTTTAAATTGCCTGTGAGCAGCATAGTGGTTTTCTCAGTCTTGCAACTTGAAATACTTGCTGACTAATTTCTGCAAGTAAATCCTGGCCAATAGACTTCATTTCCAGGCAGTTGCCATGAATGGGTGAGATTTCCACGTGGAGCTCTGCTAAACTATAGCTGCCTAGAGATGACTGGCCTCCCGCCCATGTCAGTCCTCTTACGTTGAACCTACACATCCCAAAGAAAGAAATACCAATGAGGAATTACTGATCTGACAGGTCTTTGCACCAGAAATGGTCTCCAACTTGGCTTGGAGATAGCTGGGGCAAGGGTACCCAAGCTGTGGTATGCAGGAAGCAGTTGCTGCTCTTGAGAGGAGTTGAGTGCTCCCACCTCGTGCTGGGTTTCCTGATCAGCCTGTTTGGATGCTCAACCATTTCAGAAAATGGGTTTAAGGATACCCCCGTGCAAACACCGAGGTGCTAATAGTCTTTCAAGCCTTTGTGTTTCCCGAGGGCTTCATCAAGAAATATCATTGTCATCCTCCAAACTTGACCAAGACTGAACACCTCAAAACTGCAAATGCAAGACTGGGGGCCATTTCAGAAAATGTAGGGCATAGCTTTAGCTCTGCGACGTTACAGTCTTCCATCAAAAAAAAAGTTGTTTTTTTGAGACGGTTCTCAAAAGAATGTGCACTGACAAATTCCTAGCAAATGAAAATTGGGATTTTGTTCTATTTATACTTTTAGCAAATCCACAGACAATATAAATGAATCTGAAATACAAAATGGAACGTATTAGCTAGACTAGTGAGAGATAGTTACATATCCTTCATACAGCAGTACACAGTAATCCAGCCAAACTATTTCAGAACTAATTACTGTACAGCCTTCTAATCCCTAGTAGAGAAAAAAAACCCACCCCATATATTTTTGGAAGTTCATTGGAAGCATCTGTTTAAGATGTTGTTAATCCTTCGTTCCAAAATCATTGGCTGGATGATAATGAAACAGTCCTATTTGCGCTCAGAGTGTTGAGACCTCAAACTCATCTCGGTTAAAGCCGATTATTTCGTACACAGGAACATAACTCAATCCCTTTTCTTCTTGTTTTGCTTTTCTTTCTTTCGGTGAGAATTTGTCATTCCTGCTTTGGCTTTCTAGATGGCAGCTGCCAGTAGAACATGATTGGCTTTAATCTCAAATTTCAAAATCAATACGGTGCGGGTACTATTGATTTTGGCATACCGGGATGACCCCGGGGGCTCACAGCAACCAAAGAGGACTTTTGATGTTTCTGGACCATCTGCAATTAGAATTGCTAAAAATCTCCCACCGTCCTAAAGATCAGCAGTGCCAGAATAACTTTGCTTTGCAGTCGCGGCCTGAGCAGCAGCCTGGCAGTGCCCCGGCATGGGACGCCCGCAGATCCAGTAAAGAAGGCGTCCCTCTCTACCTCAGAGCAGGGGAAGGTGAAAACACGCCATTGCGCCTAAGACAGGTTGAAGAAAACTTTTCAAACCTCGTTTGCTTTCATTGAGAAACACGCACGAATCGGTACTAGAAATGTAGCCAGGCTGGCTCTCATCTCTGAGTTCTGGTTTTTGCCATTACACCGCTGAAAGTGCATTTGCAAGCAACCTTAAATCTCAGACTTCCTAACTTTTGCGTACTTGACTCTGTGACTTTAATACTCTTTAAGCATATGGGTTTCTCTGTAATTTTAAATGATTTTTTTTGAAAGGTCTGGATTCAATTCTTCTAATAGCCTCAGTGTTTTCAGGCCAGCTAAGATCATTCCTGCAGTTTGGTGTGAGTTTGGGACGTTGCCCAGAGCAAACAAAAGAGGAGCTGTGGGGTTTTTTTTTTTCTTTTTTCTTTTTTTTCTCCTATAAATTCTACGAATTTCAGATTTATGTTTGTGGAGTCTATACATTTTTTTATCTTATTAAAGACGGATGAAGAATGAAATAGATTGCTCTGAGCTGCCACGCGTTGCACTGCAGTACGGCATCTGTCTCTTCCTCCAGACTGCCACCAGCTTGGGACAAATTAAAAGTCCCTTCAGTGCTCAGTTCTTCCCACCTATTGAAGACACCTACACTAGGATTGCATGAATCACCAGGTCAAGGGGCCTGCCTGTCCCTCCAGCAGCCATAAAAGCTATGTGGCCACCCTGAAGATGACAGATGTTAGACTGATGTGTGTCCCACCAAGTCTCTCTGCGAGTCAGATATAGAGGAATCATAAGGGAAGAATAAGAGGAATCATTTCCTTACCTGCAAGAAGTGTTTCAAGACCCTTAAAAATGAGGTTTTGCAAGAGCTGGTCTCGCGCCCGGTCCTGCGGAACACTTTTGGGGGATGGAGTAGAGACTATCTTTCCAAAACGTGTGTTTTGTTCTGCAGTGGGAGAGGCCATAGATAAATGGGAGGACAGGGTTTGAGCACAAGGTAATGCTGATAATGTAATATAAAGGTCTGAAAAATAAAAACAGAACAGAATTTAAGGGGGATTACACTTGGACAGCACAGGGAGGAGCTTCTTCCTGCCAACACTAACTGCAAAGGTCTAGTGGGCTGCATCCATCACAACACGGCCCTGGGCCAGCAGCCTCCCATTGCTGCGAACAGGGGTCAGACCCTGCCAGGGGTATGTAACAAGGAGGCAAAACCCATGGAGTAATCGGGCTGGACGGGGGTCCCCAGGCACTGTCCCCCACTGTTTCATCAAGGAGGTGGGCTGGAGGGAGCCCAGAGGAGGTAACGGGAGTGGTCAGTGATACAGAAAATACAATACTCAGGGGAAAATTGAGAGAACTCTTTAATTCACAGAAGAGAATACTAAAGGGAAAACACACTACACTTTGGGAATATACATTTAGTGTCAGCAAAGAAGAGAAGGTTTTGTTTGGTGGGTCCATGGAGGAGGACAGGACAGAAAGTGCACCGCTTTCTGGAAAAGGGGACACTTTTTAAAGAATGCTGTGTCTTACAGAGCTGCTTTGAAATTTCAAAAATGTCTCCATGCTGGTGGGTGAATCTGGAGACTTTGGGAACACCAGAAACGGTAAATGATTTTTCTAAATATTGGTCAAAACATTTTTTTTTTTTACAAAAGAGGCTTATATTTTGTAGTTTTCCCGATCTTTTTCTTCTGAAAAGGCAAAACAAGTCCAAATTTTGAAAACTTTGCGTTGTGACAAACTGAGATTGGCAACTTCGTTTCCTGCGTTCAAATCAGCATACTTTTGCAGCTAAAATAAAACAAAACAATGCTGGGAGGGGGTGTCTTTTTTTTTTATTTAACTGTTGAAATCCAAGAAGAAATATTTCAACTGGCCCGAGCCGCAGCAACAACAACTGTTTCACATTCTCTGCTCACTAAAATGTGCTCAAGCGTAGCCAGACCCCCGCTGTCCCAGCTTGGGGTGGGATGGAGGGGGAGAAGAACGAGTCTGGATCCTGCAGCTCATCTTGGGGTGGAAGAGCTGCTCCCTGCCATACTTCCTCGTCCGACAGAATTTTGAAAACCTGCTTCCTTGCAACTTTTTTTTTTGTGTTCTGAAGTTAGCGAGAGCAGTGTCTGAAAGTTTCTGAGCAAAAAGACAGCCTGTAAGCACTTCCTTGGCGAGAGAAGCCGCCATACGTGGATGGCAGAGAGAGTTTCAGCTCACGTCTCACTTCTCAGAGCTCTTTCAATTGCTTGGGCAAAGAGGTTTTTGGATCTTGTGGCACTGACAGGGGAACCTTAACTGTTAACGTGGGGTGCAAAGCACTCTGTGTCTGCCTAAGAATAAAACTCATCTGAAAACCCTGAGCTCTGGAGAGGTAAAAGATGTGGGAAATTGTAAGCTCGCATCTTACTAAACCATAAGATTACTTTTGAGCTCTTTAAACTTTGTAGACAACAAAAAAGATCGCCTCATAAGAGGCAAAAAGATAACAAACAGTTCCCTTTTAAAAGCAGAACAATAAAGGCTATTCGTTCATTATTTGAATTTCTTGCCTAATGAAATTGGATACAGTCTGAAATCCCTCCATAAGCCAAAAGCTAATTCATTTCCGCATTTGAAATGCGTGTTATCAATTACTGACTGTAGATTTAATGATTTCCATAGCTAGTTTTCATTCTGATACAAGTGGCTTTGAGGCTTTATTGATGACGAGTATATAAAAAGTCAATTCAGAAATGTATACTGAATTCTTCTCTGCAGTGTACATGCAGCTTTGGGTCTTTGAACCACAGCTCAGGCAGGCAGATAAATATTTTCTTCTTCCCATCAGCAAACTTTAATGGCAACCTAAATTTAAGAGTTGCTCTTGAATTCTCCGTATCTCCTGGAGGCCCGAGTCCTGCATGAGGACGAGCAATGGGTACGGGGTGTGATGCAGGAGTGTCACAGGGAAGGTTATCATCTTCTCTTACCTGGATTGGAAGTCAGAAATGCCCACAGTACCTCTCCAGGCTCTAATATTTGCGAGTCTCCAGGGTAATATGATCATTACACAACACCTTTTTAATGAGAGCATAACCTTAGGTCGCTCCCCAGCTTTGCTGTCAGAAACAGGTGGATTCCCTAAGCTGAAACATTAAAATACCACCCCTACCTGATGTAAGCAGCCAGAGCAATAGCTTTGTGTCTGAATATATGGTTTTCCAGAACAAAATTAAGCAACTGAGACAGTGGTCTTACCACAGGAAGCCCTGTGATAGCGGCGAGACATGCTGTCCCTCCCTCCTGCCCTGCTCCATGCTAGTCTACCCACGTCTTCATAAATTCCTTTCGGATCAGTGGTTTTTTTCTTGTTTTACCTATCACAGCCACACTCACAGGCTCACATTTTCAGGGTGGCTCTGAGGAGTCTTCTGTGACTCCTTCTTAGCCTGAAGCAAGGGAGAAAGTCACAAGGGACATTGGCACATGAGGCTGGCCAGCAGTCCCGGCTTAACCATGGCAGTGACCACAGCGTCCTGGGAGAAACTGGAGTGGTTTTTCCTCTGGTTGGGGATTTGGGAGGGCAGTATTTGTATTTTTGCTTGCTTTTTATCAATACAAAACTCTGTCATTAGTTATCTGCAAAACTTACATGTGTGCATGGCTTATCCTCAAGAGCCTCTGTTCTTCTAATTCTCCCATTTGGACTTGGTTAATGTATTGGATTTGCCTTCAGCGCTCAACCAGAGGAAAGGCCGCTAATGACAAGACTTTTCCTTGCTCCTCGCAAGCAGAGGGATCGTGATTTATGAGGTTTCTCTGAGGGTGCTGCGAGCACCGGTGTCCCAGCTGGGCTGGTTATCAAGGACCCTGGAGCGAGCATGCAGCCCTGCATCGCGCTCGTCCCATCAAGGCATGGGATGGTCGTACCCACCGCGCTGCGTGGGACTTTCCTTCAGGGTGGATGCCCCAAACAGAGGCAGGCTTTGTGCCAACAGAGACGGTCAGAGGTGCAGGAGCTCCCATGGGTAGGTCCGGTGGGCTCCTGCTCCAAGATGCTGATATAATTATGAGAATGGTTTTACTGTGTTTTACAAAAGATCTGATCCCACTCTCACTCCCGTGTCTGTACATGGCAGCGTGCATTTTTTTTCTTTCTTATTGTATATTATAAAACTGGCTTCATATTTTCTTAATACAGAAAATTTATAGAGCCAGAGCGCCAATCATTATAAATCAAGCAGAGCACAGAAATACAAGAAGCGAAAAGTAAAATAGTACATTGCAAATCATTCAGTGTCAATAATCTCAGTTGTTATTTGTAGCCAGCAAAGGAAATTGGACTTTTTAATATGTAACACATTAACCTAAGTGTCTGCCTAAATGGAGCTGCGTTTTAATGTGTTGACATATTAACACAAGTACTCTTTCTCTAATTCCCCCAACCTTAACATAACAATAATATTGTTAAATCATTAGCAGACCTTTAAAGAAATATTAATTCTCCCTAAGAAAATATTGAATAACACTTTTTGCTGTTGCCTAGCCGCACCGAATAAGCAGTATTCACCTGATCACACCTGCTACTGCTTAGATTTCATAGCTATAGAAAGCATATGCTTATGTATGCTTGTGTATGCTTAGCTATGCTGAGAAGAGGTGCAAACCCTTCAGCAATAATTCCAGGAGTTTGGTGGACTGGTTTGGTTTGGTTTGCGAAGATCACAGAGGGCAGGACAGCTAAATTCCTGCTCTGACAGTGTTTTTCCTTTGATGATGCAGTTTATTACCAGCGTGGAGGAGGTGCGGCCAAAGAGATGCTCCTGATGCCTTCTGCCGCCACGTGAGCTCCTGAGGATGCTGACCATGCTCTGGTACCCCACCCCAAGACTGCGCCAGCAGTCCCTCCCTCCTGCCCCTCGTGAGAGTCTCGGAGAGTCACAGGGGGAACGAGGGGAATCCGGGTCGCAGGCAGGGTCTGATCCAGCTCCATGGAGCTCAGCAGAGTAAGACATGGCTCTGGATAGAGGAGGACATAAAGCTGATGCCACATGAACTGCATACTCAGGGAATGAAGACTGGAAAACTGCTACCCATAATTACACTGGAGAAGTGGACAGTGGTCAACTCTGTTCATCATCCTCCTCCTCTTTCCTTGGCTTTCTTCATTTTGATGCATTTTTTTTCTTGTTTAATACAGTGGTTTTATGGGCAGAATGTGCTCAGGATGGTGTATAATGGGACCAACTGTGCAGAAATGTCATGCATGCGAAATCTATGCAAAGCCCCTGCTATGCTTTTGCCTGAATCAATTTAAAGAAGACGCTCCATAAAACAGGATAAAGCCAGATTAAGTGCATACAAATGAGGCAGCCCAGGCAAGGTTTTCAGAATTTGTTGGAGGCAGCTAGAATACAAATGGAGAAAGAGGTTGCACCGGTGCATGTGTAAAACACACTTGACAGATCTATCCAGAGAGGCTGGAGGTGAGAGAAACAGCCTAACGAGAAGTCCCCTCTGCAGAGGTCACCTGAAGACAGAGTGGACAATATGCCAGACACAAGGCCCGTCTTACTTCACAGCTACGTGGTCTTCAGTTTTCCAGCAAAGTCCCTGGATAGCAGTGCAGGCTGCTGTGGCAGGCAGCAAAGCCTGTGGCAGCTTCATGAGAAATAGAGGCATTAAATGAATTCAGCGGAGGGAAAAGCCGATCAGCATTGCTGCCCCAATGTTATTTGCTTTGCTTTTACATTTATTTGATATTCTCCTATCATTTTCAGTTTTCAGCCTGCTGCAGATTTTCCTACTGACAATGAGTAACAGCCTCCACAGGATGGTAATGCCATACGTGGCAACGCTGGTATGCAAAATACACCGTGAAATAAAGCAAGCAGATTGGGAACTTCTGTTCTCATAATCTGGGAACGAGGGCAGCGCATTGAAAATTGATGAAAGGAAATACTTTTTTCATACAATTAGCTGCTGGAAATCATTGCCAGAAGATTTTGCTGGGGCTGAAAACTTGGGAAGCTGCAAAAAATGAATTGGACATTTATGTGGATGGCAAGCACACCTAGCGACACGGCTTTAGGAGAGCCGCAGCAGGCTCTATAGTCCACAGACTTATCTCAGTAAGGGGTTTTTTGGTTCAGCTTCCCGAAGAAATGCGGTCCTACCACCGGTTTGCAAGTCCGTGTCCATGTGCCAGCCTTTCAGTTCTTCCTCCACCTAATAACTTGTGCATCTTCTGGTCATGTCCCACTGGAGATGACCAAGGGCTACATAACTCAAAGACAGACACTTTCTAGCAGAGATGTGAAATATCAGTGGTCAGGTAGAGATGAAGATGCTCTTCCAGTGTGTCTCCAGTTCATCCCTGCCTGGATATAACCATTGCTAAATCAGGAGGCAGACTCCTCCGGCACCGGAGCCTGGGCACTGCAGTACTCATGGAAACAGTCAATGTTTTTCACGGGTACTTTGGGAAAACAGCATGTCCTCAGGCTGCTGGGGAGAAACTTGCTTGGAAACAGGGCTCAAGGTCTCCAGGCTTTGGGCTTGAAGTCAGGAGTAAAAACCCATGCGAGGAGGAGCTGCTGCTGTGTTTCGTGCATGTCCCTAGGAAGTACGGGCTAGCAGAGATGAGGGTCTACCCCACACGGCACCAAAACCCATCTGCTGTTTTGTTTGGGGGCATATTTTAGAGAAAATTTATTCTGAATCTATTTAGACAATCCTAAATATTTCATTGGCACTGTTTAAGATATTCCCACAACTTCAAACCAAGCATATGGCCCTAGGAAGAAAAGACGAATTGAAAGTAATGACTATCAAACCCTGAAAATTATCTGCAGTCCCCTTTCAACAAAAAAAAGGAACATTTAATACTGATTATTTCAGAAAGTTAAGTGAATACAGAAACTTATGTATCTGGCAAGTCTGGACTTATTTTCTGTTGGGTGGTTGTTTGCAGAAGACTTTGTTTTTTGTCAAACTGATTGTTATTCAACTGTTCAACCCTTTGATAGGAACCTCATGTGGCCAATGAACACCTGAAAATGCTGTGCGGGGTGGGAGTTCGCCTTCTGATGTTAAAAAACATGTGGCCATTCATTCTGATTAAAAATTGGAAGCTTTCAGAAAGCTTGACTTTCCAAGTGTGAAAAGCTGTTACTGCTCTTCAAGAAGTCATTTTTCATGAGGAAAACTGGGAGATGAAGCAATGCAGCCTGTAAAAACACACGCACCACCTTTTATTTTTGTTTGCCTCTGCATACTCCCTCGAATAGCTTGCTGGGGACACAGCCGTGTGTCATCCTGCTCGAGAAGAGCGGGCTCCTGGGGTCTGGCGTGGTGGCTCCATGAGCCATGGGGTGCAGGAGCTGGGCTTGGGAGGAGGGAGGAGAAAACACTTCTGCCTCTGCTGCGGCTCTCACTATTTCTAGCTGAATAATTCAGGTTTTAGATTTTAATTCTGAAGCTGACAATTTCACTGCCTTCTCCAGAACAACAAGCCCTTCATTTAAACATGAGATTAGTTTTGGCTGCGAGCCTGAACTGCTCTTTGTCAATTTGAGGAGTATCCAGAGATGCCAAGGGGCACCAGATGAGCTCCTGTGGTCTCCTCCAAGCAGTTTAAGGACTTCTGCCAGGCCCAGTCCATTTCCCTTTGCTTCTGGCTCTTAGTCCCAAAGCCGAAGTGTTTTGCTTTGGTGGGAAGCGGCCTGGGACAGTCACGAGGCAGCTATATTGAGATTTTTCCTTAGCCTAGACCAAAGCTTTAGGAGCAAGAAACTTGGTACGGGGAGTGGGTTGGTGGCTTGGTTCCCCGTGGACCTTGAGAAATGTGCCTGTGTGCTATTTCACAGCTATGTAGTTCATGGGTGGGATGGGAAGCTCACCCCTACCCATTCCTTCCATGCATGAACGACTGCCCTCAGCTGTCTCAGCAGTAGCTATTCCACACACAAGTGAGTTTTTGGAAAATCTTTGCTTTGTCTATCTTTTCTCCTTACAGACCAGGACGTTTCCAGTCCTCCTCTGCCTTCCTCCTCCCCATGAGGATTCCTGTCCTTCCTGGCTCTCCTCCTCATGCTCCACCAAAGGAGACTGTTTCTCGGTGATATTTCCTTTAACTTTGTTAGAAGTATTGAATGTAATGCCAGCAGAGATGTTTTCATTGAAATATTATTTTCCCCTTATCCCATCCTCCCCAACATAAAGGCTTTTTAGAGAGACCTGGACTGCACTCGATGAACGGTTTTCTTGCCAAAAAAAAACAAAAAAAAAAAGGAAAGAAAGAAAGGGGAGAGACAGGGATGGATTTTGAATGTGTGAAAGTATAGTATTGTTTCAGGATTTTCTTCCTGTGACATGGTTCCCTTAGGAAATACCTTGCCATTTCATTTCCATGTTTTCATTGCTCAGCCTTTCAGAAATAACATTTCTTTGTTTAAAAACTGACCCAGCTTGGAATGGAAATGCAAGGTCATTCTTGGTACTCTCTGCTGCTCGGTCTGCATCACCTCCTATTAGAGTAAAGCCTGTGCCCTATCTTTGTGCTGCATCTTTGCAAAAGCAGAGAAGGGCTTTGGGATTCCCTAAGAAAAAGAGCATATGAAAAACAGAAAATCTGAAAA
This sequence comes from Calonectris borealis, assembly GCF_964195595.1. NCBI lineage: Eukaryota > Metazoa > Chordata > Aves > Procellariiformes > Procellariidae > Calonectris > Calonectris borealis. Next base: position 1,841,939 of record NC_134320.1, read on the forward strand.
CCAAGCAGAAAATAAAATGTTTTTCCTGGCTTTTGTGTGGACCCCAGTAGGACTTGAGAACATACATCAGGTGAAATGTCCCTGTAGAACTGGAACCGGAGCGGTTCATAAAGTCAGTCCAGCCATGTCTAGGCATCCCTTGGGATAAATATTGCATGAAACAGCGATTGTGAAGGAAAGGAGCAGACATCCCATGCAAGACATTCCACAGGACTTTATACATCCCTAAGGAGAGATAATTAAGAGCTTTCCTACCAGCCTTGTGAACTGGTGCACTGCCAGACAGCAAAACCGAAGGTCGGCTTCCACGTCAAACACCGCGTTTCCTCCTTGATGGCAGTCTCTGGTGTCCAATTCCAGCAACCAGCCGGCTTAAAATTAGGACCACAGGTTCATTAGAGTTGATAAGGCACAAAGGATAGGGGCCTGTAAAATTCTTGCGGCTCTCTGTCAGTCCCAGGATCCTGGTGAAAAGCTGCCAGTCTGTTTATAAAGGCTCTGCTCCTGCTTCTACCGCGGGGAAGGGTATTTGGGCACCACAGGTATGGCTGAAGAGGAGGTTAACGTCGCGGGAGCCCCTGGAGCCTGTCTGAGTGCTGCACAGCAGCAAGGAACAGAGTAATGAGACGCTTCAGTTTCAAGGGGCTGAACAGAGGAACACACCACGGATGTTTCATACCTTGCATCTTATCAGCCAGAAATTGGTGCCTAGAAGGTTACAAGTGGGTCCAAGCATAAGTAAAAAGTCAGGCTGGGCCCAGACCTGGCTCTTCCAAGTGCAGATGTGGTGCTTGAACTGGCACATCTTCCTTCCCACCCCCAAATGGCTCGGACCTGGGAAAGACAATGCTATTGACTTCCCATTAGAGCGGAGGTAAATTATCCTAATGAGAATGGACGGATCACCTCCAAGCTGTGTACCCCGTGAGGAAGAAACTACTATTCTTCCCTGTCTCTGACACGTGGCTCTTCTACTTGTTATTTCCCCCTTTTTTAAATTGCATTTTAAAATTGGGAACATCTAAATCAAGCTGCTTTAACCTCTGTTTGGCTAAGGGAGAGTGTCACCCTCCTGCCCTAAAGACGACGGAAACCTCCACCTTAGAGCTTCCCTCAGCCTGGGACAGCTCCAGCCAGGACACCCTGGGCAAGGTGCCGGCACTAACTCTACTCCTGCTTGTGGCAACTTGACCGACCTTCGCGGAAGAACATAAACCATTTTAGGAGCTGCACGCAGGGAAGGGAAGCCTTATTTTCTTCCTGCAGCAACAGCTGCCTTGCGCTCTTTTGTATGCTGTTCATTTATTTAGAAACCTGCCGAGGAACAGATGCTCCGAAAAGAAACATGGCAAATCCTCCACGGGGCCCCTTTTGGCTCTGTGCAGGCGATTTTTGGCAACCAGATGGAGGAAAAGGTGAAGGTGACAGGAGCTGTGCGGGTCCTGGTGTTTTTATACAAAGAATAGCCATAACAAGCCCGATGCATGGTTACTACTGGAGCTGGAGCTTTGCTCAGGGCTTGTGGTTGGAGATCAGGTTCAGGCAAGTGCAATTCCTTTGGGATGTATCCTGCAGCGAACTTAGTTAGTTTTCTGCTGCCTGCCTGTGTGGGACTGCCTCCTTCTCGCCCAGATAGCACCACCTCGTGCTCCGCTGTACAGCTATTGCAGGTCAAACAGGCTGTGAAGGGTCCAGTGAAGATCAGGGTTTGGTGTCTTCCCAGTGATACCGGCTACCCAAAGAGGCTCCTGAGGGCTCAGAAAAAACTTTCTTTGAAAGGAGAGGAGACAGGATTGCTCCTGTGAGAAAGGGCATTACCTTGCAAGAAGGTACGAGCAGTGTGTGGGAGGAGGACCAAACTCCCGTGGTAGGGCTGAGGACCTCAGTTAGTCATCTGGAGCAGATGAGGAAGTCCCGCTGAAATTCACAAGTGGGGACAACCCTGTGGCTTAAATGTGCAAAAGCACTTCTGTATCTTCAACCTGGCTGGGCTGAAGTTTGGCTTGGAAGGACCTGACTCCGTGGCTGTGCTCTTCACTAGCTAGAGCAATGATGCTCATTGCTACCAAGGAGCACCATTCAAAACCATGAGGTTTTCAATAGGAAACAGAGATAAAGAGAAAAGTAAAAGGCCTGGCAAGGTGGATGGGGGGACTGAGATCTGTGAAGGTTCCAAGCAGTTAAAATCATGTTCCCGACCTTGGCTAAATCATGCAAATAGCAATGAGCCTAGACTGGACTGGGAGCTACTGGCCCCTAGTCCAATTCCCTGGCTATGGATGGAGTTGGGTCAGCAGGGGATGGCTCTGGGAAACAGCTTTGTGGCCTGCCGCATCCCACTGTGTAAGAAAGAGATGCTGGGAGGGGGGTCCCTGCTATCTCCAGCAGCCTCTCAGGAGGGTCAGCATGCCGTTCACCAGACCTCCTGCCAGTACACCACCCAGGAGCTCTCACCTCGTTGCCTCTCCAAATCCTTCTGCAGGACCAGTGTGCTCAAACTCCTCTGCGAGACCCCAGCACGCTCCCGGAGGCACTGCCGGAAAGGCCTGCGGCGCCGGCCCTGAAAGCTGCCCAAAATTTGGGATGCAGCACCCCGCTATAGGGAGCGGAGGGGGGAAGCAGTAAGGCAAAGCAGATAAAGATTTGCAGTAACAAAGGAGTTATTTTTTCTGTTCTGATTTTTTGTTCCCCAAAACAAAGGAGGGACTGAAGAGCGCTTGTTTAATTTGTGAATTTCACAGATTCAGCTCGCGCAAGAGAGGGGGGAAGAATCAACAAAAAGCCCAACAACAGGCATGGAAAGAGCCCCAAGTATTAATGGCAGCTGATCAATAACTAATCCGCAGTGTTCCAGTTACCAACTTGATGGAGAAAATTCACGGTGCTTAAGTAATTCCAACTAATCTTAATGAATGCCTCCATGCCTACATGCCTGCAGAGCTGTGTGAAATTTATAGAAAAATGTCATTTCGGCTCTCTGAATATTTTTTTTCCCTCGCAGTCATCAAAGGAGCATAAAAAATGCTCTTAGAAATCTGCTATCTCTCTCTGCCAGATGAGGGCTTCAAAAGGCAAGCACTCATTTTTTTGTCGTAAGCAGGGAAGATTATGAATACATTATCTAGTTAACATTTAAAAAAAAATCAAAACACCCAATTTTACATTCTTACTTATTTATCCCGTGCCTCTGTCCCCTTTGTGTGCCTCACCCTCTTCCCTGCTGAAGAAAATAATGCCAAGTAGACAAATCAGCTACAAGTAGAAAACGTTGATACATATTTTTGTTCTATTTTTATTTGGTGCTACTCAGAAAAATTTCAAAGGGAAAGATCAATATGGTGGTTTCAAGCCTTCTCTGTCTTTCCCTGGTAAAAGCTGATGAGTTCCTCTTAAGTTTCTTAGCAGCTTGCAGGAGAAAAGCCTCTGCTAACCTGCCACCAAGCCTGCAAGGAACTTGCTGGGGCTAGGAGAAGAATGAACTTTTGTAAAGATGGGAAGGATGGATGTAGAAGCGGAGTGGGCTGGAATTTTTCCAGTGGAAGTTTATTTTCCTCTGGAAAGTATAAGGTGGGCACTTAGCATGGGAATGGAGGGAGCGGTTACAACCAGGATGGGATTTCTGGGGGAGACAGGAGGAAAACCCTGCTCTGGCATGGCCAAGAGTAAAGGGGTGATGAGGGAGACAGACTGAAGTCCCTGTTGCACAGATTCAGGTCCCCCTGATCTAGATGAACGCCCCAATCCTGGGTCCCCACAACATTGTGGGATGAAGGCTTTCACACCCCTGCCAGCTGAGGGATGTGGCCCTGGGACTAGAGATACCCAGGAATATTTGGAGATGGATAAGGGAGACGTCACTTATCCATCACTTCAGGTCACTCCAGCTCTTCAGGTAACTCACCTACAGCCTGAGACAGGCAGAAAGAAATATTCAGCATAATTAATTTTAGCATGTCCATCCTCCCACTTGAGAAACCAGTTTCACCTCACTAGTAGAGCTGCCTGTCCTCAGTGGGCAGTCGTGTTCATGCACCTCTTATTATTTACTGAAAATGCCTCACATCAAAAGGGTCCCTTTTTCTCCTCCATTTCCCTCAGGGTCCAGCTATGACTCTGTCATAAATTGATGTACAAAGTATGAACAGGATGATTTTTTTTTTTATAACAACTTCAGCAATCATTGTAGTTCATAACTAGGCATGCAGGGTTTTTATTAATTTAACAGTGTTATTCCCCTTATGAAATATTCATCCCATAGGATTTCTGTGCACATGAAGGTTTTGAAGAAATTGATCTGCAATGCAGTTACTCCTTTAAATGAATGATTTCTTTATTATCTCTCCCTTTCAGTGAAACTGTATATACGAACGGTGACTGATTAAATGTGCGATCAATCTCATGAAAGCAAACAGATATGTTTTTAATTGTGGGTGAATTTACTGTGTGGGAGGGGGCATTTGGAGAGCCCAGCACGCTGGATGCATTGCCATGCACTGCTTTGCCAGGTCCTCCTCCGGCATCCTTGCAAGCCCTGGGCCTCCCTGCCCCGTGGAGATGCTTTCACCCTGGTTGGCATCACCATGCTTGCCAGCTCCGCTGATGCACTGTTGTCCCATCAAATGACCCTGCTGTTCCCTGAGAGGGGCTCGTGGTTGTGATGAACTGTGCAAGGAGAGAGAACTGTTCTTGGGCCCGGATTCCGCAAAGCAATTAAGCACATGCTTTTCTTTCAGCATAAGCTGAGCCCTGTTGACTTCCATTTCATTGTCACCTCCTCATATTCCCATACTGGTTTACAAATAGCCTTGTAATCCACTGGCGAGTGCTGTCATGTCCTTTCTGGGCTGGCTCGGGTGGGTAGCGATAACTGTATTGCAGCCTGCTATGAGCATGGTACCATGAGATGAAATGTTTCCTGCGGTGCCGAGCTCTGAACAGTGTTCTCATAAGGCAAATGAGGCTTGTGTAATTAAAGACCAGAACTTAAAGGCCATACGAAGGGGAGAGATGGGAGTTATTCTGATACCCTTCACAGGGGGATCCTTGGAAGGGCTGACACAGCAAGGCACTGGACTAAAAAGCCTTCCGATACGTCTCACAGGGCAAGCACGAGCTCTGCTCCAAGCAGCTGAGCATTTCAGTCACTTTTAGCCCACACTTGATCCTTACAAGGTGTTTGGAGATAAAACAGGTGGCCATGTTCATGAATGATGCACAATGAGATGCTTTTGGCATGAACAGAGAGGTCAAGCCAAGCTCACACTGCTAACACCCAGCAGACCCCTCCAGCTTCACCTGCAAGGCTCCTGAGTGCCTTCCCACGTCCTTCTCTCACCACCACACCAGCACTTGTTTCGGCAGCTTCTGTGCCCTCCCACCCCGGGAAGCACTGAGCTGCGCTCCCTGGCCAGGATGCACAAGGCAAGGGCTGAGACTTTACTCTGAGGCATGGCATGGTCCTCCTTGGATGCATAACCCAATTCTCACCCGTTTCTTCTTCACGGGGCCCACTCTGCAAGATGTCACCGTTTGAGATAGGAAAATGTCCCCTTTCATCCTGCTCTTCTGGTCCCCCACCCTCCCTCCTTGCACAGAGACACTTTGAACCAACATTGCCAAGCCCCGAGGAACTAAGTGCAGGGGGTTTGCTGGTCATTGTAGGTATTTCTGGAGGGATGTGGAGTGGCAGATGCTGTTAAGGCCATGTCTAGCCTGGTCACTGCTCAGTCTTGCAGTGTCCCCTGGTGTTTGAAGACATCAGCTAAGGCTGCAGTGCTCACCACGGGGTTGATTTGCCCAGAAACATCCAGGCAACTGCACTGGTGTGAGTTGGACCGGCAGCGCAGGAGCCCTTCTACCATCTCCCACTATGTCCCCAGAGACATCCCTGGTAACACTGTGCTCCCATAAAGGGCACTGAATGATCATTTTCAGTACAAGCCTTCTCAGAATTTCTATAAAAACTCAATTCAACATGAGACCATACAGAAATGCCCACAAGGGGAGAATTGGAGGAATTTGCCTTTCAACTTCGTCTCCAGTGGACATAAGGTGTTGTGACCATGCTGTGCCTGTGTCTGTTTTCCTCCCCTGAAAGGCTGAATTCATCCAAATCTGAAGGGGGCACAATGCAGTTCCTACAAGCCTGGCAAAAATAAGCAGTCCTGGAGAAAATATTAATGGTTCTTCATGCATTCACCTATTTTTTTGCATTGGGCATAAAATCTCCAGTGAGAAACAGAAGGAAATGCTAGGGAATCAGTGGTGCAGCAGAAGTATAGCGGGATTGAAAGGTCTAGCAAGTAAGGACCCAGACCCATAGAAAATGAGTTTTCATTAGTTCCCTGTTTCCTCTTCTAGATGGCCAATATTCTCCAGGAGCAATCCAAGCTGTATGGCATGGGCTGGGAAGCTGATTTTGAAAAAAAAACCAATTACTATCTAGGCAGGAAAAAACCTGTAAAATATTCAAAGGAACTGCTTAAAGACAGGGGAGTTCTAACCAGAAAAAGGATTTAATAGAGAAATGCCATCTTTGAAATCAATGAAACGTAAAAGCCCTCTGACTACAAAAGAAATTGAAGACATTTGTTACCCACTAACACCATTTTTTGGGTATTGATGGAAGCTGCAGAGGAGGAGCGAGCTGGATGCAGCATGCTGTTTGACCAGTGCTCAGCAGAGATATGGTAGCAGCTCTGCCAGCCAAAGACCCAGGCTCAGGATGGATGAAACAGCATCGTTCGTTGAATGGCACAGCTTGCTGAACCCCCACAGACACCTCCTTGGGACGCCCTGAGCTGTGCCCTCACTCCCCTCTGTTTGCTTGCCGCCCATGGCAAACCTCAGTGGTGCTCAACTGAGTTGAACTGCCTCCTGTTTCCCCAGGCTCAGAGTGCGCACACGGACAGATACCAAAACTGTAGCTTACCAAACGGTGGGTATGAGCCCTTGGAAGAAAATGATCTGGTTTGCACCGAGGAAACTGAACCAAGGGCTGCGATGCAGCCTGGGACTGTGGCGCTTACCCCTTTCCAGGGCGAGACAAGGCAGGAGACCTTGCAGAGAAAGGCTGCCAGCTCAGCTTGTGGGATCCTTCCCACGCTAGGGAAGAAGAGTAATATGAGGAGCTGAAATGAGAAGCAGCACCTGATGTTTCTGCTTTGTGAGCCAAAGGACGTTGGTGCAGGAATATCCCAAACTCCCAGTTTAAGCGATATATATGTGTACAGCTATATATGTATGTATACACATACTATTTTGGTGGTTAAATCAGCCCCTGCACACTAAATATTGAAAACCTCGAAGGACCAGATTCCTCAGATTTGCTGTAAGATTTGTATATCCTTACCTCCATGGAGAATCAACTTGTGATAAATACATGAGAGATTCTACAGAGCTTTGACATAATAATTATAATAAAAATCCAGATGAATTGTGTTGTTATCTAGCATAACTCCCTGACCACAGCACTTCCTATGTCTACGACCTACGAGGCAGTATTGTATTTAGAGAGCATGCCTTAGGATTTTGCTGTCCGAAGCTGGTAAATAAAACTGACTGGAGAGATACGGGAGTCTTGGTGAGCCAAAATGATGCTCACGGACAAAAAGTAAGCATCCAAGACTGAGGGGATTATCCCAGGTAAAAACTTCAGCTGAATCAAAGTTGATGTTAAAGGTAGTTATCTCAAATGAAAGAAGTTAACCTGCTGAAATTGCAGTCTGCTATTTATCTGATTGCCAAAACTAGTTTGTTACTTTTTAGCTTCAAAATTTATTGGCACTTCAACAAATTAGTACCATTTATTTCTATTCTTATTTTTACCTTTTTAGAGACAGAGGTAATTTATTATGTTTGCATAACACCTCATACAGACTTCGGTTAGATTGCTGGGCGTTAGTTTTGTAACACAAATAATATGCATCTAAACTTTGTATTGTTGACTGAACACAGACACAAAGTCAGCTACGTGTGTATCTTATTCAGTGTCACTAATTTCCTGTGCTTTAGTTGAATTCTCTTACTGTCTTTTCCTTGAAGAGAAAACAATGACTAGGAAAAAACACCGACATTTAGCACTTTCTGTGGCGCTGTTAACATCACATTCTGTTTCTCTATAAAGCAAGACAGGCACACATGGAGAGAGAAAAGAACAGAAGCAGTGAAAAGACACAGCCCCGATGTCTGATGTGCACCGTGTAGGGGCTGGAAATCCACCCATATCCAGGACAGGTTTGTGTGAGCTCCCACCTACTCCCAAACCTGGAGAGCTTTTCAGCAGGCTCTCAAGGCTCTGGTACTTCCCTTTTGCAGAGGCACTGCAGCAATTGCAGATTCTTCCAGGAGGTGGCAGGAAGATTTTTGCAAAGAAGGAGAAGAGAGAAAGGTAGAGATAAAGATTTAAAGGAGGAAAGAAGACACCTGGCAAGTGGCAATTAGAAAACCCTCTTACTCTTCCCATGCTGATGGTGGTGCAGCTCTCTGCACGTGTCGGCCTCTGGGAGACACATCTAGTCTGAATACCGCGATTTCTGAAAGAGGGGATATAAAACAGCATGTTCCCCATTTGGCAATGAGCAGACAAGCCAAGAGGGTCGAGAGAAGGGATCTTCCTACCTGCACACGTTTAGTTAAGTGTTATCAATAACAGCCATGCACAAAACCCTTAAATATTCTATCATATCTGGGCAGTTACTGGTCACATACTGCTTGCTGGCGATGTCCAGTTATGCTGAAAATATTACTGATAAAAAGCTAGTGTTTAAGTGGAAAGGGAACCTGTTCTGAGGCTATCACCCCGTTCACAGGAGCAGTGCTACAGTGCACAAGATGGTTGGAGGATTTCTGAGCAGGAGAGCTGGGTACCCAAAATGTCTTTGCTCTTCCCAGCTCCTTCCGCTGGTCTCATAAAGGAGACTGCACACCTTGCATCTCCCAGATATCCAAAGGTGGTCAGGCGCATGAAAATCCTGTCCTCCCAAGGCATGCGTTGGTGCTTTGAATTTAGAGGGACCAAACCCCGTTGTTAATATTATTGTCGTTACTCCTGGAGTAGCATCAGGAGTTGCTGTGAAAGATCAAGACTCTGTTGTGCACGCACTGCAAAAACAAAGCGTTATTCAGGGGCTCATTCCCACAGTCGCACCCTCCAAGCACATAACCCAAGTGCTGCTGAAGCACTGGGGTTTGTAGGGTGTCCTCTGAACTCACCCTCTTGAGACAACCTGGTATTACAGCAGCAGGGATATTTTCTCAAGAAAAGAGTCCTCTGTTCAGAAATTGATTTTTGGCGCATTTTAGTGGGACATTATTGAAACCATTTGTAAAATTGCTGTGCTCTATTCATATCGTATCATGCAGGAATTGGAGCAGTAGTGTGGAAATGAAACATTTCAATCTCAGTTAATATGAATTGTTTCAGTCTTATTAAAACACTTCAAGAAGGTCAAAGGAAAATATTATCGAAATATTTTTCTTGGTGAAGAAAAATGGAGCCTTGCCTTTGAAATCCCGATTTGGGTGACCCCGATTTTGAAATCTAGATTTACATGGATAAAGTAATGCCAAATTTGGACATATTTTAATCACACTTCCTACCCGCGGGCAAGGGATGTAAACTGGCTACAGGAGTAAACCAGAAGTGTCTGCTCTTGGACTTCAGCACAGTTGGGATTGCAGTCCACAGTCACAACTTCCAAATGGGAGGTGGATGGCTGAGAAGACTCCAGAAGGACTATCTTGTAAATGGGCTCGAAGCTTTGTTATACTTAATGGAAGGAAGATTAGAGTGACATTCACCTTGCCTAATGTTAGCCCATCTAGCAGCTGGTGTATGGTCAGGGATATCTCGGTTCCTGCTATAGCACAGGTACTTCTGGAGAGCAACCTGTCCTAAGACAAGTGAACAAGCTGCCCCTTGGTAGCACTGTGTCGAAGAGCCTGAATGAATAGCTTGGACTAAAGACTGACTTTCAGCCAGTGAAATACAAGCGTGATCATTCCCCCAACAGGAGACAACTTGTAGATGTTCCAAAAGCCTCCCAATAAAGAACCAACCCGCAGGATAGAGTCAGTAGTCCTAATTTGAAGTTATTTGAACTAAAAATTCCCTGCATATGCAGCACCTTAGGAATCTCAGTAAACCAACAGGAAATATTTTTTGCTGACATGCATGAGGCCCTATGGTGGTTCTCCATCCCCTTGAAGCTCCTCTGGGTGGGTTTTCACTGGGTCTGGTGACCACTGCATAAGTTATTTGGACTGAGGCTGGATCTTTGGTGTTCATTGACTGAGACATTGAGCTCCAAATTTCATTTGTACCTGTGTGTGCACACATACATATGCAAAGCCTGAGGTTTGTCAGCAGACCAAAGCATTCGTAGGCTGATTTCAGAGTATGTGGGTGGCCTAAGGGGACCAATGTGAGCAGTGGATCTGACTGGGGTTGCATCCTGGGACCCTGCCGTCAGCATCTTTCAAAGCAGGTTTGTTGTGCACACACTAGTTGTGCTCTGTAGGGACTCCTTCAGAGCGCCAAGTTTCTGCTTTAAGTGTTGATGTATCAAAAGGCTTTAAAACCTGGCGGTGGAGTCAGATTCCACTTCTGTTATCACTTTCAAGGAAAACAGCCTGAATTAAATCAAGGAGAGGTGGAAAATCTCTACTAAGCACTTGTCTTGGGATAACATAATTGCATTTTGTGCTCATCTCGCAGGGCAGATGCATACCTTAGCTCCTGGATTTCCTCGGCACTTGCTTTTCAGAGGTGTCAAGCTCCTGAAAAGGTACCAGCTGCTGAGATGATTCATACTCCTGTCTTAAAAATTTTGGGGGTAACATATCTACCTTTGGGACCAAGAAAATTGAGGGAAAGAGAAAGACACATCAGTCCAAGAAGCTTTCTTGAACTGTGCCACACCGATGGGCTGTCGCCCTGTGTTCAGACCACAGCCGCATACCTTCAGGCCCTGAGATGGAAGACATATGTGAACAATCTCCACCTGAAGTGTGGTCCAACCCATCCCCATAGGAGGAGGGTCATCGCTTTTCTGTGACCCTGATGTGCAAACTTTCCATCACAGATAGCTTTAGTTTGTGTCTTCTGCCTCCCAATTTAGGAAAAACCGCCACGGCCAATCGCTGACCTTTTTTTTTTTTTTTTAAACCTCCTTGTAGTAAACTCATCACTTTTACTGGTAATATAAGAGGTTTTTTCTCCACTTTATCTTCCTTCCTCCGTTAATCCCCTTGTTGTCTTCCACCCTCATCCATAATACGGAGGAATGAAAAAACACCTCTTTTAATTATTTAGCATATTATTAGCATTAGCCACCAGAACCTCCTTCAAAAGAACAGCATATATCTGTAGCCAGGCTTTGCATTTCTAGATCATTAACAAACATTGTTTTATGAAATTCTGGCAGTTTGTCGTCTCTTTATCACCGAGCAGAGAGCGAGAAACAGCAAACCTGCTCTCATCTCCTTTGAAAGCGATTAATACTTTCTCTTCATAGTTTCTCTGCAGTTCATGCCAAGAAAATATTCCTGCAAGGTCAGGTCTGCTGGGGAGGCCAAATGAAATGTTGGACCTCAGCGGAATTACAGGATCATCTGGACAGGCAAAATTGGCCTTGGGAAAGAGCTTTCCTCTGTGAATTCACAGCGCTGGCTCCAGCCAGCTTGTTTTTAAAGAAATAAAACAAAGTCTTTGAAGGGCCTTATCTATGACTAACACTCAGTGGCTTAAGCCTAAGAGACCCTGGGCTACTATATCTGGCTTCTTTTCTTTCTCCTGCCCAGCTTCCGACACCACCTAACCTTGTTGTTTCGGCTTCCCTTCCCCGGGAAGTGGCAGAAATGGCAAGCTTTGCCTCTGAAGTGGCAGAAAACCTTCCTGCCCGCAGAGAACCACAATATCCCACCGAAGGATGTCACAGGGGCTATGAGCAGGACTGGCAGCAACAGATAACCACTTTCCTCTCTCCTGGACTCTGTGCAGTTATCTGTAACCACAGAGTTCATATTTGTCACCAGAGGACCCAAGGTTGGATATAAAAATCTCTTTTTCCCCTGGATTCTTGCTTTAGTCTCCCAGACTGAAAACACCCTGAGCTATCCAAGTAAATAAGGAAAAAGCTGACATGGAAACCAAGTCACGAAAGGCTTGCATGGGTCGCCTGATTCTCACAGCTTGCTCTGTGACTGCTGAGGAGAGAACAGCTGAAATGGGTTGCATAGGGATTCTGTCCAGAAACAAAGGAAAGCCCTAAATTCACTCAGAAAGTCCTGAGCTGCCCAGTGTTGAGGAGTCATTGAAGCCCAGGCGTGAGCGTGTGGGGAGTGATGAGACGGCTCTGTGCTCCAGGCAGTCTTTCAGGGCAATGCTAATGCTTTTTTTCTTCAGAAAAGCAGTTTAGAAAGGAATATCCTGGTTTATTAATTCTGGGAAAAGTTGTGCCTGCCCGAGCTAAGCGTGGAAGCCATGACCAGCCAGCCAGCACCCCCATGGAAATACCTGCTCAGGCCTTGATTGTGAAAGAATGAATTAGTGAGCCAATATCTGGCTGTGGTCCTCGTCCACATGTGATAACTCCATTAAATTAACGTTGGCTGCACGTTCTCATGACAACCCTTAACCCAAACAATAACAACACAGAGGATACGTGAACGGGCAAAAAAACTTTCCTGGAAATTCTTTTCTTTCCTATGTGGGTTGGGAGGTGAAAGGCGAGCAGCAGGAGGGTGTCTGCTCCCGCTTTCCGCACGGCGGGATGGTGGCTTTTCCCGGTCCCGGACAGTATCTCCGCCGTTTGCACAGCACCGACCCCCTGCCGCCGCGCCGGGCTCTGCTTCTCACACCAAGCACGGAGTCCATTTTGTTGTGCTTGGGCTCTGCCCCTGTGCCTATCTCCCCTGGTTCTCCTTTCAGAGCAAAGCCTTGCGCTTGCCTTTTTCTTTATGCATCTCCCCCTTGACCTTCCATCTCTTAATTATAAATCGAACGGCCTGCCAGCCTGAGACAAGGCTCTCCTCTGAGGTTTTTCTAACGAGGGGCTCCACGCCCTCTCCTGTACTGCACCTCGCACGTCTGGAAGGCTCTCCGACACCCGCAGAACCGCCTGACGGGTGGGCTGACTACAGCCGAGCTCCCGGCCACCTCCACCCATCCCCCGGGGCGGGCTCCTGCCTTTAGTAGGCGGCGGGGGGGGGGCAAGCGCGAAGCAGGGCCGGGGCGAGGGGTCGGCGCCGCCGGGGCCGCCCCTCACAGCCGGGGCGTGGGGGCGGGATAAAGGCCGCCAGGTAATGGCCGCGGTGGGTGAGCGGCGGCGAGCCAGGTGGAGGACAACGGTGTGGGACGCGGCGAGAGATCCCTTGGACTGTGCCTGCGCGGGGAAGCCGGGCTCGGGGCTTCTCCGGGCGAGCTCAAGGTACGGTGCGGGCGGGTTTCTGTGTGTGCCCTGGTCTGAAGGGCTCTGCCGGCGGGCGCCTCTGCTGCGGTAATGCCCGCTGCCAGGCGCTTCGGGGCGGCCTGTTCTCGCCTCGCGTGGGGTTTGAGGGGAGGTGGCGTGGGAGGGCCCTGCTCTGGGTGTTTGTGAGGGGGCTGCGTGGGTCTGTTCGCGGTTTCCTGAGTGGGCCTCTGCGTTAATGCTTAAGGTGAACGCGGCAGTTGCTAGCGTTTCTTTCCCGCTCTGTAGGTAAAACCGGCCACCAAACCGGTCTCGGCCCTTTGATGAGGGTTGTGGCGTTGCTGCGCTGCCAGGGAAGGAGCTGGTTTTGCTGCCGGCGCAGGGCCTGCTGCTGGTGGGGTAAAGGGCACCTCTGACAGACGCTGCTGCACCAGTCGCGCTGTTTCACCTTGCTCGGTATGACTTTGGTTTGTGTTTTCAAAGGAAAACTTCGGGTTTGTGCTTGGGTGCTCCGTTTGTATCACTGATGTCGGGGTCTCTCTCAACCTGCTTGCTCCCCAAGGGCAGGTACAGCCACCTGGACACCTCTTTCTGCGGTCACCAGGGATGGGTCCTGGCCCCCGGGGAGCGGAGGGGGCCTGTGCAGGCCTTGGCTTCCCCCTGGCCAGCTCTTCTGCAGGGCTGCTCGGGGCACATCCTGGTGCCGCCTGCCAAAGCAGCCCCTGCGGACTTCAAAACGCAGGAGAAGCATTGCTGCTTCTCCCTGGAACAAACAGGTCTTCCCGCTGGTTTCTCTGGGCATCGGCCCTTCTGGGGTGGGGGGGATCGTTCTTCGTAAAACACGCTGCGTGGGGATCGGTAAAACAAAGCCGCCTCCATGAAGAAACTTGCATTTATTTAGGAAGACTTTTTTCCCTGATTAATTGTGTGGGTGTGTATATATGCTGGGAAAGGCAATAATGTTTACTGGAATTGTACTATAAATGGTTGCTAACTTCTAGCTCGCTGCATGATAAATATCCTAATTGATACTACTATATGTTAACATTCAAAGCATGAGCTCCTCTTTCATACGGACTTATTTTCACGCACGGGTAACGTGGAAGGTTTGAAGACACCTTCTTTCAAAGATTAGGAGATCTTTGCATCTTTCCTCCATATTAGGAAGAAGATAAGACATCTTTTAAAAAGAGGCAGATACCACTGGGCTTTTGTATGCAGAAATAAATTATTGAAATTGTTAAATGCATTTTTTCAAATTTACAGAGCCGGGCTGGACAACTTCTACGTATATTAAATCGTGGGAACTGATCAACAAACCCGAGTACTTTCACTGCTGTCTGAGCAGGTAACAGCAGACTTGTGTTAAATGGTGGAAGCCTGTCATCATATGGCAGAACATGGAGGAGAACCCTTCCTTTTAAGCGATAATATAACTTACAGAAAAAATACTCTTTTAGCCATATTTGAGGTTAGAGGACAAAATGAAATAGTGTAGGAAGGAGGGATTACAGCAGTATTATACCTCCCTTTGTCAAACAACTAATTTTAGACATGGATTTTAAATGTTCCTTTGCAGTATATTTTTATGCTTAGACTCTCAGGTTCAGACTCTCAAATTTTATTTGGGTGATGGATTTCTATCAAAATCGGTACACGTTTAGCACCAAAGTAAAGCTGAAATATGAATCCAGTGCTTTAGGACTCCTTTTATTTTGTGTGTAGAGCCAGGGGTTCTGATCCCGCTTATTAACTCTTGTTAAGGGGGGCTTTCTGATTCATAAATATTTTTGGAGTAATGATTTGGCTTAAGTTTCATTCCTTCTTAAACTAGAGATTGATTTACATAGAGAATCCTGGGGGGATTTTACAGACGTTTAAACTTACTGTTCGTCATGTTAATTAGCAAATAGCCTTTGTTACCACATCTATTTCTTTTTGGCACAGTAGCTCTCATTTCAGGGCCAGAGAGTTCTCTTACAGTTTTATTTCCTCAGGTTAGGACAGGGTTTGAGGAACAGTTTACCTGTAGATGGCTTTTTCTTTCCTGTTCCAGTTTTCCTGGTATTTTGCTTTCAGCTTGTGGAGATCCGAGGTTTATGGCTGTGTCTGTGGTCTGCCAGCTCTTAGTAGAGTGGTGGTGAGGGGTGTGTTTTGGTGGGGTGGTTTTGGTTTTGTTTTTTTTTTAAGGCAGAACTGTTTCTTTATGTCTGGGCTCAATTTCCTATTGAGGGGACTGCTGATTTTAGTAGTAAAATGGGATTAGGCAAGGTTTCATAAAGAAAGTAACTATTTTCCATATTCTGGCATTGTGCCTTCATAGAATGTGAACATCTAGAGTCCTTTGAGACTGAGTTCTCTTTTTATAAGGAACTAGATGCATAACGTTACCTCTGGCTTTGGGAGGATTGCCATATATCCAATCTGCGCTTGAGTATTAATTGCACATCTCTTCTCAGATTTAAATCACCCCGTTTGCACAAACTTAGATATTACCCTGATGTTCCCTGCTGAAAAAATACCCTTGCAGATAGGCTGTTGGATCTGTTAGATTCGCATACTGAGGCTTTGGGTTTTATTTTTGTGTAGTATCAGAATAAAGCCAATATCCCTTCCAGACACGTGATCTCTGCTATCTCGTTCTCTTCAACGACTTTTGTTACCCATTTATAAATAACATATTTGCCTGAATTTCTGTCAGCTTGGAGGGTCACGTAGAGCTGGCAAAGCATTTTATGTCATTTAACATCAAAAGATGGCACATGCCAGGGGACCAAGCAGGATCCTGGCTATCTGGAAACCTTTACAAGCCCCTCTTTTGCAGAGATGACACCTCGTTAGCCCCGTACATCCCACCCGCTTGACCCAGGTGTTTTAAGAAGAAAGCTGTCTCCAGAGGTTAGTCTGCAGGTGGCAGCAACAGTCTTTCCCTGCAGCAGCTGGAAATGCTGCAGCAGCCTTCATTGATCCTGTGCATAATTTAGCTCCTTACAAAACCAGCTTAGCGGTAAAACTGTAAGCAGAGAGTGCAAAGATTGTCATCTAACAACCGAGATGTGGGGACACTCTTCATTTTCCCCTCCCTTTTCTTCTTAAGACGAATTCGGATGATTGGAGGAAGGGGGAGGGGGGGAAGTCTTTCTGCATTGCACAGTACCAGACACACGCAAGAAATCACATTTATGTGCAGCAATTGGTTAGTCTGGCTGGGTTTGTCTGAGTCCTCTATTGAGCAGCTTCAGGCTTTTTGTGCTTTTGGGGGTGTGTGGTTGGTTTGGTGTTTTTTTTTTCCTTTCCTCCTGTTCCTTCTGTGCTTTACTATGATAGCAGGGAGCTGTTATTTCATGATACCAGTAACCAAAGGCAGCAAGTCATTTCAGTGCATTATTATTCCAGGCAGAGACACAGACCTCAGAGCTCTGGGGATTTGAGTGCTTAGTACATGAACTTTCTGGCTGGGAGAGGTATCGCTTCCCACAACTCCCGGCGCTGGCTGTTGTACCTGTCCATACGCTACATGGTGTGACCCCAGTAGTTTACCTGCAAGTGCCGCTTTGATCATTTCTGTGCAGTCTTTGTGTGTTGCTTGCTGCAGCTCTCGAATTGTTCAGTGCTGTCACTCAGAGAACCACCTCCACACTTCTTGCGGGAGCTGTACTCCAGGCGGGGAGGCCCTATCTATAGATGTATTGGGTTTTGGAAGCTGGTTGGAGCTAAATGCTGCAGGTGTTGTCCAGTAGCTGGGCTCGTACTAGCAGGCGTGCACAGAAACAGCCCTTTGGGTAGGGCAAAGTGTGTTGCATGAATTTTTTGGTTTGTCTGAGGATGGGATGGGCGCATAACCACCATGTGTGCTCCAGCTGGTGACATCCAGTTCAGGGAATGATGTCATCTGACCCGTCCCTTTGGCAGAAGGTTGCCACCACCAAAGGAGAAGGGAAGGTGGATTAGGGGAGCTGTTGCCTTCTGCGAGGGCCCTCAACTGGGACCCAGCTCCTGCACTAAAATGGCTAGACTGATACATGGTAATGAGATACCAGTTGATAATGAGATACCAGCTGCAAGGACGCTGGGGTTATACCTCCTGTGGATCTGTGTCACCTTGTTGTCAGACAACCCCTTGAAGTCCAGAACTGGTGCAAATCTGAAGTGCTCAGGTCGATGTTGGGGCTAATACACTAATTAATATTGATTGTATCTCAGATGGGATGCATCCAAGATAAGATTCTGTTGCTCACTCATGTGCAACCAGTTACAGAATTAGCCCTTTAGCCCAAGCTGTAGAAATACTGTTTGTGATGCAACAAGTTGTTGTGGCAATAGTTCACACCATGTGTAACCAGCAGTGGCATGTCCAAATCAGGTGCTCAAGAGTTACAGAAAATGCATGGACTAGATTGACACCCTCCTGATATGAAGAATATGGTGAATGATTGTATGGTGGTTAGGGGGAGAAGGCTAGCAAAGCCTCTATATGCTTAGTGATGAAGTGAGCATAGAGAAATTCAAATTCTTGTAGTATCCTGCAAGTTGACAGTGGTACAGAAGGTGCATAGCCATTCTAGTGTGCCAATGCATAAAATCATGCAGGCTTTCCTGAGTCAAGAAAGGATTGCAAGGCATGCAGGTGTATGACGCTCACTCGTTTCCAAGTGAGATGCTTGGGCAAGGCAGCTCAAGTCACACTTCTACATCAAGAAATCTGCAGAAACACCTGCAGTCACCTTAAGCTGTGTTTGAAAGTCCAGCATCTAAGGATTGTCAGAGGCTGATGCAGTCCCCTTGTAAATGAAGGGCAGTGCGGCCCCGTAACTGCTACTGTGGCACATGAGTCGGTGAGGCACTAAAAAATGTCCTATGGGAGGAAAAGAGGGAGAGAGAGACACCTGTGAATCTCCATCCCTCCTGTTCCTCCTTCCCCTTGGCCTTGGGCCAGCCAAGGGAGGGGTAGCTCTCTACAAAGCCATAGCACTTGCATTTGAAGTGCTTAAATGAAACTGATTTCCTAACAGTTTGGAGCTGGGCCCTCCTCTTCACATATGAACTGCCCTTGGAGACATTTTAATGCATTTTATTTGTTTTGCACAAAATGAAGATTTGCTAACACCAATTCTAATCATGACTCTTGAGTGATTTGACCAGATTGTTTTAGAACAAAAACCCCTGGGGAGAAAAATACAAGTACTTTCTGCTGACATTTTCCAAACTCTTTCTTTTTGCTTCTTTTCTGTTGAGCTGACTTTTCATTTCAGACCTTTCTTTAACTTTTTTCTTGAGAAGTTCAGAAGCGTTCCAAAAAGACTTTTTCAATTTTGTTGAAGCAGATATTGTAGTCAAGCCAGAATAGGTTTCCCTTTGCTCTCTTCTTCTCACCCCCAACTTTCACAATGTGCAAATCAATCAAAGAAAAAAATGTATTGTTTGCCTGGACTTCTCGTCTAGCAGCTCTTGGGTAGGGCAAAGTGATTGGATTTGTGACCTCTTGGTTCAAAATGCCTGGTTGACAACACTCCTCCTCCCCCTCGCCCTGCTGAGGGGAATGGCAAGATCCTGAACTTGTCCCTGGTTTGGTTGTGAATAGGTTCAGAAAGATCTGTCTGTCTGTCTCTGCACTGAGAGATGTTTTTGACATCTCTAATTCCAGCAGAAACGGTTTAGTGGTCAGAGTGCAGGTGAAACTGCTGGAGCAGAATGATCAATACACGTTAGCTCCAGAAACAGTGATTTGTGATGCATTAAGGTATGCTGTCTTGTTTGAGCAGTCTGATAGCACAACACTTTAATTACTGTTTATGCATCCTGAGACACTTCTGTTTCTTCTGCCACCCTTTGCAGCAGCACTGAATGCTCCCAATGTAAAATATAAAGCAATATCAATGCGGACTTCCAGAAGTCTCTGGCTTTTCAAGGTACGAAATCTTCTTTTGGTTTGCAAGGTTCCCGCACTGGAGAGCGGTGAGTTAAGCTGGACCGTCTGTCTTAATGCTTCTCCAGCAAAGCCTTTTTGCTGTGTCTTTCGCCAGCTCCGAAGGATGGCCCATTGCTTTACCATCTTCACCTTGCAGTTGTGTGATGGTGACCTCAATGGCTGTACCACAGCTGTTATTAGCAGTGTGACAGACTTCTGCTGTGGCACAGTAGAATGGGCCTGATCCTTCGCTGTAGCCGTCTGTTGTTGAGCTCAGCTGAATGGCAGGTACGCAGAGCTTCAGTAATACAGAATGGGCATCAGCTAACTCTAGAAAACAGATAGATACATAAATAATAGATGCATTCATCCCACTCTGCCAGATTCTCCAAATGGATATTGCAGTCAATTAAATGGATAAGAAATAATTGAGTAAAGACATGGGATTCCTTTTTCTTCTTTAATCCCTAGCAAAAGAACCTGTTCAAAGATTTTTGCTTGGTCTCTTTAGTTTAGGGTTGGGATTTTGGATTTTTTTTAATTACTATTCTTTTGTGTTCTGTAGAACAAGGATCACAGGACAGGAACTGGGAAAGTCATGAGCCTCTCTTGTGGGGCATACAGGCAGACACTTACAGAGTGAGTGCCAAAAGGATTGTGAGTAAATAGACAAATTGCTAGTGGCATAATTTCTTGGAAATAAACCTAGCAAATTAGACTTGTTAAAGCAACTGCTGAAATGGCTAATGCCATTGAATTGTCAAAATAGAGAACTGCAAAGATTCTCGATTAATTTACATATCACCAAAGCAAAAATAATGGGAAAATAACGAGCAATTATTGTCTCTGGCTCTCCCTATTCATTATTTGAAGTTAAGACATTTGTCAATATGGAATTAAGTTGGCAAGATGTGCAATGTGGCACAATTATATTGGTCAGTCAGAACTAGGGGAGATGATGAGGAATTTTAGAGCACCCATTAGAGGATGGCAAATGGGCAGCACCAGTAATATTAATTGTTGCAAGAAACCATGCATCAGAAGGAGCAGTCAGGGCTATCAAAATGTTTTAGCAAGGTCTAGGTCACTTAGAAAGGTGAGTGATGTATTTTTGGGAGGGGAACAATAAGATCTGGTTCACATGCAAGACAAGTTGTGTCTTGCACGTAATATTCAAGAGTGGTGTAAAACATTAGGACTGTGGCTGGGTTTGGTATATATTAGTATATATTGCCGATGTATCAATGGTGGCTGCCAGCTTCTGGCAGATGTTGAGAGTCCTGTTTACTCCATGAGCCCTTCACGAGCTGCTGTTGCTAGAAGGAAGACTCTCCCCACCTGTACCAAGTGCATATGACCTAGTCTCTGGGGTACATTGGGTTGAAGGACATCTTTTCCTGTAGAAGCCATGGAAATAATTTACTTTGGGGTGAAAATTTGGAGACCGCTCTCCATCCCCTCCTGTCTTTGTATTTGACCCCAGTAGAAAATAATTGGTATTAGAATAAAGACTGCTGGAAGTTGGGCCATCTGTGGCCATAGGCTGTCTCTGAACTGAAGGTGTAATGCACCTCCTGCAGGCAGGAGAGGCTTCTGCTGTGCCTTGGCTTCCACCAGGAATGGTTCATCTGGCCTTTAAACCCACCTACCACTGCCTCGATGGTGATTACTGCTGGAGCCAGTAAGGCAATTCACAGGGCTGAGCACGGTTTGACTAGCACAATTCCTAGCTCTGCAATGAGGTTTGACAGATGCTATCAGTGTATCTCCCCATAAATAAATATGTAATCGGGCTGCGTGCTACACTTTCACATCCTGAGGAGGAAATTCTGACACTCCTGTCCTTTTATCTCTCGCATTCCTCGGCAGCTGTGAAAAAGCCTCTGACCTCGGATGCTCATTTTTATCATTTCATTTCAGCAGGAGTTGGTGCCTGTGGAGTTCTGTTGCTCTGTGTTATGAAGGAGGAGGAAAGCAGCAGGCGTTTTGTTTAAATTCTTAATTGCAGGCACAGCAGGATTATGGAAATGTCAAGAGGGAAGTGACAGGGAAGACCTGACAAATACATGGGGGCTGGTTGATTCACTGCTTTCTCTTTTCCACTGGGGTGGTGGGTGGGTTATGAGTCAAGTGGATCTCCTGGGCTCCCCGACCAGTACACCCATATGCCAGACCGGACCGTGTGGTGTGCGGTCTGCTGTGTTTAGCAGGCCTTGCTCAAGACAGGCGCAGGATTAGCAAAAAAAACAACAGAACTGGCTTGCATCAGCAGAGCTAGGAGGAGTGCCAGAGCGGAGCAGCAGGATTTGGTCCCACTTTGTATGAATGTGTGCTGATGGAGCCAGTGTGAGATGCTGGTGTAGCACCTGCCTGTGCTGTGCCAAATTCTGTGTAAAGTTTGCTTCTCTTACTTTGTAACATTAAGGATAGGTATTAGGGCAGGAGAAGGCTGACTCCAAACAACTTGTCAATGGTTGAAAAATCTCTGCCTCCCTGTGATTTGGAGGATATTGCACTTCCATTCCCTCTTCTCTCCTCCAGCTTGACTCTTGCCCAAGGTTTCGTTCCTCATCTCAGGAACCTGGAGCATGGTGGCTTTGTGGGCATGCATTGAGATCGTGCATGAGTTGCTGTCTTCCCTAGACCGTGGAAGAGCAGTCTCTGCACCACTTGGCTCTCCACGCTGAACAGGGGGCAGACAAATCCTGCTGCTGCTGCCACGGACTCCCAGGTGCCAGAGCCTAACAAGTGGCACACATGGGATTCAAGCTTGGAGCTGCTGCAGAAATGGGAATTTCCATAAGTCCTCAGGGGGCTGTTGCCCTGCCTGCTCCCGTCAAAGCTCCCTATGCTCAAAGGGTTTGTTCCAAAGCAGGCCCCATGGATTCATTTATACTGCCTGCTATGAGCAATCCTCTCCAGTGCATGTCCACCTTCTGTGCTTGATTTCACAGTTGCTTGTCAGCATTGAAAGACAGAGGCATGAAGTCCAAGTCAGCACTCAAAGGTTTCTCATCCTCTCCCAAAGGAGAAGGGCGAGCCAGAAATGTTTGTTGCCCAAAATGCTCCCAGAGAGCCATAGAGGACAGTGGGTGAAGGTTGAAATGGGTGACTGGTACCAGGGGAGGAAAGGGAGATGACAGAAGAGGAATGAGGAGAAAAGCTGTCCTTGAAGGACATACTGGCAGTGTGCCAGACATTTGCAGAAAATGGAGAGACGGGACCTGGAGCGTTGCTGTACTGGCTTCTTTCTAATCGCGTCACCTCGCCGTGCTGCCTGATCATATTGTTATATCACTTAATTCTGGTCCCTCAGAGCTCATGCTCCTTGTTAGGTGTCTCTGACTTTGTAGCCTGAGTAATTTTGCAAGTGTGTTTGTGTGTGTTTTAATAACCTTTGGGAGCACCACAGAACCCATCTTGTAACTACTTCTGAGACTGGTCAATGCAGGAAGGTGGCCAACACGGACACTGGGGAGCTGCGCTGCGATCTGGGATATGGTGAGACCTCTTGGAGGCTGAGGAGCATGAAAGGAGATTTGTGCCGAGTTCCCAGATGCTTTACTGGTTCTGGTGTGGCTGAGGCACACGCCAAGTGGACCCTGTGGCTCTGTGCCTGCCTGGATCACAGGGAAAGCTCCAGTGGAAGGGGTTAAGACTGAAGGAGATGCCACCCAAAGGTATGTGCAAGAATATTTGCAGTAACAGACTCAAGGCACCCAGCACAGGCTCTTCTGGTGTCAGGATGATGCTCCACCGGCAGCTGGGGCAGAAACAGCCTTGTTCTGTTGTCAGCTCTGAACTTGAGTCTGTGAGAAGTGGTGGCTAGAAGTCGCAGCTGGAGGGTATTATTGAACATTTTCCCAACAATGTCGGTGGAATTAGGCTTAGGCCCTAAACCTTGTGCTTTCAGTCTCTGACCTTGCTTATTTTCATGGCTGTTGGGGAGGGATGTTGTTCCTGCCTTTTTGGGCTGTTTTGCTGCCTTGTTGCTTGCTAAAAAGGTGTTTTTCTTTGGTAGGGCATTAGATGTTTGTGACATTTTGAGCTAAAACAGCTTTGCTGTTTCAGCAGCCAGCAATGAAGGTGATACCAGGCAATTGTTCTATAAGCAGCAGAACTAATGAGCCACTGGATTTGTATCCTACTTTCCTGACCTCTGCCTTTCCCTTCATAATATTAGCTCTTCCCACGCAGCCACTGTGTTCCTCTCCCCTTCCTCCATGCCCTTTAACTACTTGGCAGTCACAAGTCAGTACTTGCTGGGGCGGGTTGGTCAGCGGTTCGTATGTGCCGATGCTGAGAGGCCTGCTTGCCATGCAGAGCAGCATTTTCTCAGTTCACATGACAGCCAAGGCACTAATTTGGCTCTGCCTCTTCCCCGTTCCCAGCATATTTTTTTTTCCCAGGGTTTCTCAGTATTTAATTATCTCAGCCTTCTGTCAGTCTGGGGGAAACTTAAGTTCCTAGAAGTAGGAATCTGATGGTCAGATGGACAAGCAGTTGTACAGACAGTGCAAAAGGAATTTCTGCAGGATGAATTCCTTTCCTTGAAAGCCTCGATGGTGGCGTTTGTCCCTCTAACCTGTATGGAAAGCCAGATACTGCCATGCTGCTGACTGCTGTGGCTTAGACAGGAATAGCCAAGGTATAAACAGAAACAGCAGAGAACCAAGCGGTGTGAACAGGGCACGAGGACAGCAGACATCCTTGAGAGGAAATATGAGATGTTTGGGATATTCTGAGCAGTTGTTTGGTATTGAGGGAGTCCTCCCTCAGTTTCCCAGAGAGACTGTCCCACCGGTATCGCATACGTTTGGGCAGGGCATGCCCTTCCCATAGGGTTCAGATAACGTCTAAGCAGAAGATCAAATAAAGCCACGGAGGGCTCAGGTGTGAGCGAATGGGTGAATGGATCTACTGCTTACGCCTTTGTCCTTATGGAATGTTGTTCTTGCTGGGATGCGATCAGAAGTCGGAGCAGGACTTTTCCCCGCACTGTGCCTTTGCAATCTGCAGCCCCTCGCATCAGTTTCTCAGCCCAAGCGTTGATGTTCAGCTCTTCCATCAGCAGTGCTGCAGCCTTTGCACTGCCTCGTGACCCTCGGGGCAGATGCAAGCAAGCCAAATCCGATGTGCGACCCACTCCAGGGCGTGGGGTTTGGCTGTGGCTTGCTCCCTGTCTCCTTGCCCTCTGACAGCTGCTTACGCTTGTCTCACAACCTGGCCTACGTGGGTTTCTATTGGGGGCAGGTCTTGTGCTTGGCACAGCAGGGAGTGCGAGACTTGATGTCTGTCCCTGTGTCATCAGCGCCAAAATCAACCTCTAGCATTTAACAGGATGTGGCAGAAATAGGTGGGCTGGAGTGAGCTTGTTTGCGGCCGTGTTGTGCAGGCTCTGCGCCCGGTGGTCCAGCACAGGTAAATGCCTTGGGATGGATTCTGGTACCATTTCTCACGTGAACCCTCATCCAAAGCTAACTGAAATCCCTAGGAATCTTTCTGTTAGCTCCATAGCCATTAGATCAGGTCTGCTGAGCGTGACCAAACTCATTTTGGTACAGTTAGGATTCGGACACTCAATACTGTGTCTGTGGTGTTGTACATCTGAATGTGACCCAAACCAAACCGCTGAGGAAGAAGTGTTAAGGAGGCAGGGGCCTGCATTGTGCCTGTGAATATACATTCAAAGTCAGCATCTTGAAAGGGCCCAAAATTTATCGCGCTGCTGTTGTCATTTCCCATTCACCGGCCTGACTGAATAAAGGAGTGCTGCACAGAGCTCTGCATAACTTGTTTGACTTTAAGAGTCAGTAAATGATAGATGTCTGTATCCTTGGATGAGGATAATCCAATTGTACAGTCTGGCTGGATTTCAGCTGTTCTCTGAAAAAGGAGTAAAGGAGTGAAATATTTACTTTTGGTACTTTTCACAAGTGGAGATGACAGAGCGTGGGAAAATAAAAGCTAGTCCTGGTGGGCAAGGGTTGCAGGAGAAGAGAAGTGGGGAAAATCTAATCTGCTTTCTGGTAGAAAAGGGCATAGAGGGGTTTGGCAAGAAAAGAGCCATTCTTTTGATTTCTCAGAGGCAAAAAATGAAGGCAGCGTATTCAATGAACATAACTCCACAGTTGTCAATGCAGTCAGGTCTGTTTATGCCAGCCAGTCAATTTGGCCCAGAGCTTTGATTAAAAAAAAAAAAAAAAAAAAACAGGATCCCCAAATGTTCCAATAAAAAAGAGGTTATGAAAAAAACTTGTGCTTTGGTTAAAGAGCACCCAGCTCTGGAGTCATTTATAACAGCTGAAAGGATTAAATGTCATCAGGGAAACCAAAAAGAAAATGAATTTGTAATTAAATGTTTAGCCCAGCCAAGACAGTATGGCATTGCCACTCTGAATGATGTACAGAGGAAACATCCCAAGATCTATGCTTACTTTACATTTTTTCATTAACTGAATCTATATTAATGCAAAACAAGATAGCTGGGTGATTTTCAACATACTCTGGATTTGTTAGCATTTTGATGATACCGGAACTCAAAAGCTTCAGTTGAGATCAGTGCCAGCTTGTGCTTGGAGCTATGCAAACATGTAGAAGATCTGATACCTGCCAGAAAGAGCAAGCACGAGAGCAAGTGAAAACAAACAGTGAAACGTCTACCAACCACTGACCGTGACTGTGTCTGGAAATCCCTGGCCAGGGCATTCTCCTCTTTACCAGCCTTGTCTGTGCAAATCTGCACAGATTGCTTAAGAGTTGGGAACTGACTTGAGATTTCTTTTTTAATTGACGTTATTAACTACATACAATGCAAAAATCGTGGTTGGCTGGGTAACAAAGAACTAAATATATGATGTTCTTTTACCTTGGGCACATCAAAGAATATGAGAAATGAATGATCAAATTCAGTTTATAATGCATAGCAATCAAAATGGTGCAAAAAGGTCATTTAACTTAACTTGATTGTGTGTTATGATTCTGGGAAGACTTTTTTTTGTTCAAATATGGAGGCTTAGTGTGAATGATTTTAAGTCTAATCAAGCTTACCAATTAGTAGAGACATTCTCAGTGACAATTGTCAATTAACCTCAAGGTTAGAAATTCAGGATAACCTGAACCATTGCTTAAGCTCATGTCAGAGTCAAAATAATACTCCATAGTATTAAAATAAACCTTCATCAAGTTTTACATGTGTGCAGATAGCCAGGTGACATGCTGCAAACCCCTAATGTACCTGCTACATCTTTTTGAAAACTATTTTCCAGTTCTTTTGAAACTTAATTTTTTTTGCAGCTAAATAATATTATTAACCTTCAGAGCTTTCTGTCCTACTTACTCTAATCAAGGCAGCAGTAACTGATTTTGTTAGATCATTGATTCTTCTGTCTCCAAATCGGTTGTTGTTTCTGCGTCTCCCCCCAGCTGTGATCATGTTCATCGTGGTATCAGACCTTGCAAGTACTTAACAGTTTTACCTGGTCTTTCACTTTGCTTCTGTTCTTGTTAGAAAGTATGTGCTTGGCTTTTACAATCTGGCACCATGAGCACCCTGTAGTCAGAAAGGGATTTCAGTTTACCTCCCTTTCCCTCCTTCCACCCAGCGTCTCACTTTCCACCCAGACAGCTAAAGATGCAGGATAGATCAAATGCTAAATATCACAGAAGTTCATTGGAGAGCCAAGACTCAAATCCCCCTTTTCCTGGGAGTCAAGCCAGAAGGTCTTTAGGCATGTGGCATCCTTTAGGCGTCCTTCCCCAATGCAAGGAATCCAGCCACAGTGCATGGCTTTGAAGCAAAGAGCTGGGAGAGGCATCACTCCTCTTCTGGGCTGTCCCTGCTCTTAAAGCTGGGTGTGCTCCCCGTGTACCCTTACCGCTGAGTGCCTTGAACAAACCCTTACCAAAGAGCATTGCAAATGCAGAACAGCAAGAGCTGACATTACGGACACTGATATGTTGTTGTACTGCGATTCGGTAAACCTGCTGTTATTTGCCCTTTGATGGGCCAGAGAAGCTATTTCTTGTTCTGGTGAGCCTGTCATTAGTTTCAGTAAAATCAGCTAATGAAATTATGCACAGACTGAACGTGAAACTCCAACTATCATTACACTGAAGTAGTGTTTTATGAAAAATTGTCTGCTTGGAAACGTACAATAATCAGAAGCTTCTTGACATCATTCTCTGAACGGGAAAAGAACTCTAAAACTGCACAAGCCTAACTTACGGGCTGTTGATAATGTGTTTAGCTCTGGGCCTTAGCAAAAGAGCCTGAAGCAAAAGAGCGTGGGAGGTGATGTGTCCTGAAGAGATACCGACCTTTATGCTAAGGGCTGCCTTCCTGAGCACTGTCCTGCTAAGCCAGCTGTCTCTGACTCTCAGACAGGTATCTGCCTTGTTAAAGGCAATGCTGTGTTAAATGAGGGTCAAGTATATCTAGAATTACTTCAGAAGACGGCTCCTGTGTTCCCAGGAAGGGCGAATTGTTGATGTAGGGAAAAATATCTCCCTTCAAATATATGCAACAATGCTGTAGAGAAGGGATGGCCTTCGCTTCCAGTACATTGAAAGAACCGTTTAGGTGCGATTTGTGTGAAAGCCCCTGCCAGAGTACTGGCCAGCTGCCAAGGGTCAGGCATAGGGAAGAGTCGGCTCGAGGTGGTGGGAGTCTGGCATCCTTTGTCTTAACCCGGGCATCAAGACTTTGTGCGTCTCGGCTGAGGCTGAGCGCTCCCCATGTGTGTTGGGTGAAGATGTGTTGGTGGTTGTAGGCACACAATCAGCGCAGCCAGGAGGGAGAGTGACTGTACACCCAGTGCCTATGGTGAAGGCACACAGCATCATTAAGACGTTGCACTTTATTTTAGTGACCCCTGGGTTACAAGGAGAATTTTAATAGGCTTTGGGTTACATCTTAAGAATTCTGCAACATTTTCAGGTTAATAACGCTGACATGTCTTATCGCTCCTTTGCCATCAGAGCTATAATGGGGAAAACCCATCATATTGTTAGGAGTTTTAAAACTGCCTTGAAATCTGTCAAGGGAGATAAACTATCTTTATATCAGAAAATAGCTTCCCTCTTGCTATCTTACAGAACAACACAGCTCCAAAAAAGATGCTACTGCCTAACAGCTTATTAGGAAAAGCAGACTCCCAGGGTGAAAGGTGTGAGAGCTAAGGGGATTTTTGTGCACCACTTGAAGAGGGGAGACTCTGGGATTTCAAGGAGATGAAGTTTCAGGTGAGTGAAAAGACTTTTGGAAAAGGGCAACAACATATCTTGATGATACACGTAATTGGTGCATCCCATAGCAGCATCCTACCTTGTGCTCGGTGAAGTGCCATCTACAAGTGGAGCTGAAGTGATGGGAGAGGAGGTGCTCTTGAAATGACGTTGTAAAGAAGTTCCCTGAATCGGGAGATATATGGTTCTGCTCACACTCGTCACGGCAAGAGGGTAGAACTGAATAGTCTGTTTTGCTGGAAATCACAGTATCACATAAAGATCTGAACATATTTTGGTATGGGATAGATGGCATTGTGGTGGTTTGGAGAATGTTTCTTTTTGACTGCTGGAAGCTTTTTATTCAAGTAAAGCATTTCCTTCCAGGAAGTCATTTTGAGATGAAAAGCCAAAATACTCCATCTGCAAAATATCTGAATGAAATGTTACCAAAATCAATGTCTAAATTGCTTCTCTTAAATGTGTGGCTTTATTGAACAAAGACAAATGAAACCGTAACAAAAACATTTAGAGGAGGGCATTCTGAGGATGGGAATGCTTCTGACAGTGTGACAAGTAACCAGATGTCCAAAATTACTTTGAGAGCATGAGGTTTCCAGCTGGAAGTCCTGTCAGGCACCACAGGTGCCAGTTCAGGTGGACCAATTTGAAAAATCACCTCTTCTTGCTCCTGAGACTGCATCTCCCA
This sequence comes from Calonectris borealis, assembly GCF_964195595.1. Classification (NCBI taxonomy): domain Eukaryota; kingdom Metazoa; phylum Chordata; class Aves; order Procellariiformes; family Procellariidae; genus Calonectris; species Calonectris borealis. The sequence goes on from NC_134320.1 coordinate 1,871,190, forward strand.
CACCACTCTGGATTCCTGTGTCACTCATGGGCCATCCTGGGAGGTGAAGCTCTTCTGCAAAGCTCAATATTTGAGGGAGAACAGGCGAGCAAAGCAACCAACCTACTTCAGGTGAGAGGTGCCTTTGTAAGAGGCATTAATCAAAAGATTTCAGAGCTCGGGTGTTTTAAAGAGAGCTAATCCACATGCCACACCACCCTTCCACCTCCTCAAAAAAAAAAGGGACAAAAATCAGAAAGCAAACCTTGGCTCACAAAATACAATTTTGTCATAGGCCAATTTTCTGTTGAAGGGCAATATGCTAATGAACTCCCCATTTACATTATTCAGACAGCAAAAGCCGTTTCCTTGGCTGATATTCATTGCACAAAGTTCCTTTGGGAAATGCCACATTCATTCCCTCTCTCTGCTTGCTGCAGCTTTTACCTTGGCGGAGATTGCATTTGGAGACAGGTTTGGCGGGTTTGGAGTCACTTTGTTTCATTAACAGACATCCCCTTCCTGCTAAAAAAGAGAATTAGGATGGGGTTGAAGGGCAACAGGATACTTCTTGCTTTGCATTGCATAGTTCTGTGATTGTAGGAGTAAAATACTGCTGTTCCTTGGCAGTTTCTGCATAATGCCTCTGAGGGCGTCTGCTGTGGGGTGGGTGAGAACCTGGTCCTGATACCCTCCACTTTGTGTTGCTTCAGAGGCTGCAGGAGTGGAGCCTGGTGAAAAGTTTCATCTATGGACATGTTGCAGGCTGCCTCTTACCTGTCGTCTTTCTCTGCCATGGTTCCTCTTCCTGAGAGCAGACTGGCAGCTCACCTGCAGGTGAGACACAGGGAACTGTGAGGCTTTCTCCTCTGTAAAGACCTGTCTTGCAGAACAGCTCGTGTCCTCTCAATAGCACACATGTTGCATTGGCCGTACAGCATGCTTCTCTAAGGGGATGGCTGCATGTGGAGGAGGAAAGAGGTCAGTAAGGTTTTGGGGGCTGTGCGAAGATTGTGGGGTGCTGGAATTTTCTCCCTGTGGATCTGATCTTGCTGTAGGCTGGGACTGTTCCTGGGAGTCTCAGGGGGTGCAGGTGACATTGTCCCATGCGCAGCTGTTTAGTATGGATGGATGCTTGCTGCATGAGCAGGATTAGGATGCCAGCTGGGACCCTCAGGGCAGCTGAGGGTCATAACCACTCACAGCCTGAGACCTTTCCTTCATTCCAGCTTTCTTGGGGGAGCATTCCCAGTTTTAACCTCTGCTGTTTTTCCACCTTGATCTCACTCCCCACTAGATACTTTCTTCTGTCCCTTGGTGGGACACTCCCACCCGCTTCTGGGGATCGCTCTTCTGGGCGTATGGGCTCATACCTTCAGCCTGTGCTCCTCTTGCAGACCTTTCTTCTGTTTCCTGTTCAGCTGGAAAGAGGAGTCTGACAGTCTCCCTCATCCCCAGTGGCTTCCTTTTAGCTCATTAGCAGAGAACTACTGAGTTTTCATTAGGCCTTTTCCAACCCTTAGCATGGCTGCAGTACTAATACCTTCCTTCAGGTGTGGAGAGGTAAGGGCCTTAGTTAGCAGAGAGATGCAAGTGGTTCTCTGGGTAATAAGTTCAATGTGAAGATGCTCAAAATCCTTCTTCAGCTGATACCCTGATTTCTGCTGCAGGCCAGACACTGACCTGCCCTTGTCGTGAGGCTGCAGGGATGTTCTGGATCAAATCACCAGCAGGACTTTCTAATGAGGTTTCCTTTCCCCCCTCTCATGACAGAGCCAGGTCTACACATGAATAATAATCAAGGCTTACTTAGAGTCAGCAGCACATGCCTTGGACTCATGCCTGATGTTTAAGAGACTCTTGTGGAAGACCAGTTTGCAGTCCGTGTTCTTGCTGGGCAGGGTGATCTTGCTTCAGAAGGTCTGTGGCACAGAGGTGGGCTCAGCCTGGAGAATAAGGCACTAGATTGTCTCATGCTAGTCCTAATGAAGAAACTGTGGTCCCCCTTTGGTCACTGCGCCATGTCATGGACAATACTATGAAGACCAATATGTAGGGGTTCTTGAAGGTAAGGAAGTTTTGTGGAAAGGCAATCTGAGGCTTTTAGATTTTAACACTGATAAAAGTAACATTGATAGTAATGTCTGGGGTTTAGGAGGTGGGTTTTCTGGTTTTTGGTGTGTGGAGAGACCTTTCCAACACCAGTTTTTTGTTCTGAATCCACATTCTGGGTGTCAGGTTTTTGGGAGTGGGAGGTTGGCTGCCCTTTCCTCCAGATGGCTCATCAGGAGACTTTCTCAGGGTACTCGCTTCCATGGGGAGGAAGCATACAAAAGCAGATGAGATAAAAACAGCAAAGCTGAAGGTCAGTTTCTGAACTAGGTTGGTTTTTACTGCCATGAGCCAGTACTGAGCCAGGAGCTGCTGCCGTGTTTGTGCTCATAAATTGGCTAGTGTAGGAGGGTAGGCAGTAGGAAGGGTGGGGGAAGCAATGTTTTTAAATAGATATCTATGGAGGATATCAACATTTGGCATTTCCCGATTTCAGAACAGTGGAGGAGGAACTAAGAACTTCATCCTGCCTCCTCCTTTCCTCCATGCCAATTAGGACCGCAGTCTGCTACCCTTCGTCACATGGAACAGCCACTTACTAACTTGTGCCAAGCAGCACCTTCCCTCATGAGTGGATTCCTTCCAGTGGTTAAGAGGAACAAAACCATCCCTGGGAGGTTTCCTGTATGCAGAGTATGTGCAAACTGGTTGTTTCGGTGAATTAGCATCTAGTTTCAAGAGATTCTCTCTTCCACTGCCTTCAGTGCAGCTATCTCTTGCCCCTTACCTTTGAAGAGGTCTGGGAGGCAGTCATGTACTTGACCTTTCAGCTTTTTTGTTTACACCCTTGCAAATGGGTGACCGTTTCTTACCTAGGGTGATTAGAGCATCTGAGTAAAACATTAATTCTCTGTACAGCCAGGCATGGGGACACTTCCCACGCAGCTCAGGAACCCACGTATGTGTTTAGATAAAGTATGTCCTGCCACCCCCACCTCCCCATCCACTGCCCAGGTAGTTGCTGAAAGTCCCCTGCTAATCTGCCTTTCCATGAGCTGCCTCCTGTAGCTTGGAGGTTCCAAGTCTCAGACACCCTTTGCCTCTCTGTTCTGGGCTAGTCTCCCAAATATTTGCATTTCCTTTCTCCATATCCTGCCATCACCTGCTGCCTCCGCACTTTGCATCTTGGCAGCCCACTTTTGCCAGAGGGATTGATCCAAAAACATTGCAAGGTGTTGGAAAATCTTAACTGCAGTTAAATGAGAAGCTGTTGTTTTAGCAGCATCTGGAGTTTCCAGCTCCTCTCTTTGTTGCTGGTGATTTCAATCAGCGCTCTTTGGCAGGAGTGCACCATCCCTGGGAAGCTCTCTTCCCTTATTGTCTGGGGTAAAAATCCTGCTGACCAGTACTGTGGCGTCAACTGGGAGCTGTCTCTTGTGCCAGCACAGATGCACAGGGCAGCCCAGCTAGTGCAGCGTGGAGGGGTTTCATTTTGTGATGATTAAAGAATTTGGTTGTGTTTATGTTTGCACAGGTTAGTACTAAGCCCATGTTGTCCTGAATCAGCAGTGAGGGATCATCTGCATTTCTAATTGAAGTGCCTTTGATTGCCTTCAGACCCCGTTAGTGATTGCTTTCTGGGAGTTGCTGTGTTTGCAGACGCTGCCCTAGAAAAGTCAGCATACTATGGAGCTGGGGATTTTGGTATTTGCTGTAACAAACAGGTAACCCATCGCTCAGGGAGATGGACTGGAGCTCAGGAAACCTTGCACCAAGCCTCGCCTCGCTGCGTCACCACAGTGCACAGCTCTTTGTATGCTCTTTTTGCTTTTGCTTGCAATTTCTAGGGATGCTTTCACTCGAGCTGCAGACAGCATCAGCACAAAGGAGTTTTGGCCTCTGGGATGCCGTGGGTCCAGCTGACTTGTGTGTACGTGTGACTCGGGCTCAAGTCTCTGCACTTCTCCCAGGACTCTTTCTCTCTTTCAGGGAGTACTTAGCTCTTTAAGAAAAATTTTAGGACTCATTGTTCATCAGTTCAGCCAGCGGAGGCCTGACCCAGGATGGGGGGAGAAGCAGATGGAAGTCATTGCTGCAAACCAAGCAGGTCGTGCTATCATTGCAGTATTGCTGTCGCTTCTGACTGTGCTCTCAGCTCACAGATGAGAGCTGAGCCCTGGCTTCTAGGCCCTGCTGGTAAAACCTGGCTTTGACTTCTCCAAGGCTGTGCTCTCAGAGTGACAACACGCTGTGGCATCTCACAGGGCTGCTGCCATCTTCCAGGAGAAGAGAAGTAACAAGGGAGACTCCGGTTGCACCGAGTCACTTACTTGAGCAGTCAGACTGCTTCTGCTTAAACCTCCGAGGGGCAGAGTGGAGGGGAAGTGGTCACAGGAAGGCAATGGAAAAAGTGATAGATATCCCAAAATGCAGTCACCTGGTCTGCTTTACTGGTAAGGTGTGTTGCATGCCTGGCAGAATAAGCACTTCTGGAAGGGCTCAGCAGCTGTCATTCCTCTAAAGACAGTAGATGTAGAGTTCTTAGAGGCCAGCCTTACTGGTGTGAGCACGATGATTGTTTTTATGGTGGTTTGAGCTGCTGTCATGCCCCAGTGGCAGAGAGCCTGTATAATGGAGCAGTGGTGACATCTCGCTGTGCTGGGACTGAGGCCAGCCTTGCTGAGCTCCACGTTGCTCACCTCCTGGGCCTACCCCCAGCCCAGGCTCCCAGAGAGCCCAGTCAAATCACTGTTTTCGTGGGAGAAGCACTATAAACTCCTCACTTGTTTTGTTCGCTGATTACTGATACATTTCCAGAATTAAAGGAGGTGGCCAAGCCCCTGCCCTCCTGGGCTGCGGGGTGGGATTTGGCTCGTCCCCAAAGGTCAGTGCTCAGAGCTGTGACGGCCAGAGCTTGGTGTGCACAGAGCCTCAAATGCTTACAATGACCAGCAATCATTTGGCTCAGTTCTGGGCCAGATAGACCCCCCCCAGTAACAGAGAGTCTGGAGAAGATCATCCTCCATCGATGGGCAGAAGAGGGGTGGGATGGAACCACTCAGTTGTTTGTTCTCCTTATCTCTGATGGAGATGGAGACAATGTCATGCAGGGTCTGGGGGGTGCAGGGGCAGGATGTGGGAGGAGAATCCTTGGGTTTGTCTGATGTTTGTAGGCTTCAGAAGTGGATCCAGAAGGGATCAAAGTCAGAGCCCAGAGTGAATGGCCGGGAGTGTTCGATCGAGGCGTCTGACGCTGGTTGTCTTTATGTGGCATTTGAGACACTGTGGGCAGTTTGCTCAATTTTTCTCTGTAGACTCTGCTTTGTTTGGAAGGTTGTAGACACATGTCAGCAGTGATGGATAGATTTGTTTGACTTCCTGTCAAATCAATGATTACTCATAGAAATCTCTTTTATTAGTTTATCATAGGAAGTTCTATGTCATTTATCCCAGCGGAGGCTTGGCTAGCTGGTGTCAGTGAGCAGTGCTGGTGAGAGCTATTGCTGGGTTTTATTGTGCTGCTGCTTCTTTTTGTTTTTTGATACGGTATTTATTTTCGTCTTGGTTTTGCACTAGGAAAGGTTTGCTCCTCTTCTTACCCTGATTGCAAGCAGGGTGTTCTGTCTTTCCTTTCCCATTCCAGTCTGGTCCCTTGGAAATTTGCAGGGATATGCCCTAAGTACTAAGGTTTATCACCCTCTGCTAAAGTCTGACTAGACCTTGTCTGTCCATGCCTCGGCATTTTTGAGCTAATGAAGGTCTTACTTTCCTAGACGTTGTAGGAGTTGCAACTAATGGGTATGAATCAGAGGAAGAGGGGGTTGATGAGTTAGAGGGAAAAGTCATGGTGATGTATTTCCTATATCTTCTGCACTTGGTTTTGGTTTGCTTCATGCTCAGAGAGGAGGTGGAGCTCCCTGTCTCTAATGTTTTCATGCTGCATCCCAACGGATGAGCTCTGCTGCTCGGGCAGATGGGGTGGTTTGATCCCTGCAGGCTCTTCCGTGACTGTGGGAGCTTTGGGAGTGGTGGTCCTGGGTCTACAGCAGAGCTGGCAGCACAGCCTCCCTGCAAGCCTTCCTTGCCGTAGCCGGGTTACGTCTGTGTTCCCGTGCCCGCTCAGGGTTTGGGGTGGCCTTGCTGCTTACTGCATTGCTACCCTGCGGAGCTGACTGGCACCCAAAAGGTCGGCTGGGTTACAAAATGAAGTCTCTTCACATGGCCCTTCAGGTGGAGGAGCTGGAGCGCAGCTGTTCTGGATGCAGCAACTTTGCTGATAACCATTTCATAATGCTTTTCAAAATCTTAAGTGGGGATGGGGGGACTTTTCTTCAGGGACTTTTCTTCTTGCATGCATGCAAGAGCTGTACAAATAACTGAGACTTTGGTTATTTGTCCCATTGAAAAAAATCAGAGAATAGTTTCAGATCAATCCAAATAATATGTTTGCCATTGAAATTTTAAATGATCTGGGGAAAAATGGCTTAGGATCCTTGTGGAAAGGGAGATGCTTTCAAATAAGTTTCAAAACTAATCTTCAAAAGGATTTTTCTAAATAAAAATCTCAGTTTGATTTTAAAAAAAAAATAATCAAATGAAACATCTTCTGGACTCTTCCCAAGTTTTCTCACCTGTAATAGAAATCCACAGAACTGAGAGTGCATTCTTGATCTGCTTTGTCCAGAAGGAATTCTCCCAGGGCTGAGCAGCTGTGGCTCTTCCCTGCCCTCTCCAGCGGCTGAGCACGTGCAGAGCTCTGGAGACCGCTGCTCCTGCCAAGCTAACAATGCTGACCTCTGAGTTCAAGTAGGAGACTTATGTTTTCAGGTCAAGAGATCCTTGGCTCAGTCCCTGCAGATAAACCAAGCAGGGAGATGACTACACGAGAGCAGAGCTTCACTCTCTGAACATACAGAAATTATTTCAACCACCAGTGAAGCGAAACGGCTGGGGGAATTGAGGTGGGTATGATACAGAAACCCACTTTGTGTGACTTTGCACTTGTTGTTGACGCTGGTGTAGCCTCCTTTCCCCCTCTCAGGGCGAAAGGTTTCAGCATGCTCATGAGACGTGGTTGTCCTGTTTCTCCAGGAACTCCGAAGTCAGGCTGGGCCCTACTTTAATATGCTGGCTTCTGTCTTTCATGAGGAGAGAAATACCTGCAGTTTTTCCCTGAGAAGAGATGTAGTCAGGTGGTAGGGAAGGCATTTCTGCATCTGAGATGGAGGGTGAATTTGAGCCCTGCTTTACATTTAAGCTGAATAGTACACCTAGCTTTAGACGGACATCTGCTCATCGAGGCTGGAGCACCAGATGCTCCACCAACTGCTTCTTATGCTTGTGTGCCCCTTTGCGGGAACTGGTGCAGACCCATGCCCGTCTTGGTCCTGGCTGGTTGTTGACCTTGAGCTCTGCAAAGCTGGATGTCTGGAATTCGTACCCAGTGAAGCAAACCTTGAGAGAGAACAATATCCAGCTGATGTACTGTGTCATGGTGGTGACCAGGCTTGGAGTAAATTAAGCTGTGGGGAGAGAGGGAGTTGTTGAAGTCCTCAGTGCAAAGATAAAAGCTTCTTCGTAGATCAAAGGCAGTGGGGGAGAGGTGCACACTTCCTGAAAGCAAATAATGAACTGAACAACCAGTCTCCAAACATCAGGCTTGGATTTATCTCTCTCACTGAGCCCAGGGCATATCATATCCCTCTATCAGTAGCTAATCACTTGCTCAGAAATAGTATCCTGACAAGAGACAGCAATTGCCTCCCTTCTGATGGGTTACTAGAACTCTGTATGGTAAGAAAGCAATAGCCTGTTGCCTTTCCTAGTAAAGGAATCTGTTCTTCTGATGGGAAGTACTACCAGAGAGATAAATCAATTTGCACTGTTATCAGACTTTTCTACCCAGTAGTTAATGGGACCTAACATTTGATTTGATTCTCAGGCACTTCACAAATTAGTGAGAAGCGCAGGGTGTAGGAGAAGTCACCCGGAGAAGGAACAGAGGTATGGAAGAATCCTCAGGAGAGGTATGCAGCATTTGCTAGCCCAGGGGGGGCCCATTAGTTTTGCCAGCATGTAATGCAGAATGCAATGATTGTTCCAAGCAGAAATGATTTAACCTTGAATGAGAGAAACATAACCAAACAGCAGCAGTGGAACAATAAAGAAATTCCATCTCTGATCTCTTGTGACCCACGTTCTGCTCAAATGGCTCAGATGTCACCGATACATTATTTTCATGAGTGACTGTAAGTGCATTATGCATGAGTGTGTGGCCACTGGTGAATAAACTGAGAATTCTTCAAGGGAGCGTATATAATCTATTTGATTTCATGGAGCTGGACTGTGCTTTTTTTTTTTTATGAAAGATGGTTGCTGCTTGGCGGAAGAGTGTGATTGTGCCTCTGTGAGTTTGGCACAGAAAGGGATTTGTCTTGCGATCTCCTGTGGGTATGAATTGTTGCAGCCCCTAGGAAGCGGCTTTGCTCTTTAGCTAAAGTGGTAGCATGTCTATATTTGCTGGGTTTGTTTGTGATGCATTGGTTCAGGGTGAAGCTGAAGCATGCACATCTCCAGCTTTTGGCATTTACCCAGGCAGTACGTCAGGTGGTGGCAGTGCCGCTTGCTACCCCTGCTACTGGAGGGAAAATGGGAAAGTAGATCAGACTTTGCCGTGCCGAGGGTAATCCAGTGTATCTTGCTTATCTGGAAAAGACTGAGTGTTCTCCTACCACGTTGATCTGGGAAGGCAAGACATCTCACAAGCTACACTGGAGGTCAAAAGACCTCAGGGACAGCCTGAAGCATGCAAGTTTGGATCTCACTTGTGCTGTTCTGTTTTCTAAGCATGTTGTAGGACATTTCTGCAAGGCAGTCAAAGCCATCCTTTCTGCAAGTAAAGGTAACAGAGGATGCATAAGCATGTTTTGGGCCGAGCAGGCACTGTTGGCAGTCCTGGCTCCTACCTGTCCATCCATACTTCTTTGCAGACACCCACCATCCCTCATCCTTATAGACGTATCCTATCCCAGAACCAACATCCTGCTCTCCAGTGCAGTACTCGTATGGCAGTAAGTGCCCATCCTTCCTGCCCTCTGCCTCTCTAAGTACAGCTGATTGCTGCATCTGTTGTCAGAAGTTAAAATATCCATCCTGTAGTAAAGGAATCAATCACAGTGGTCAGGCTGTGTCTGAAGAGCTGTGACAGTGCCATAAGCACATAAGCTTTACAAGGAGCAGATGATTGAGAAGTGCCCTCTGCATTGCTCTGAGTCTTCTTTGTCTTGGAAAGATGAAATAACGAAGCTGCGTTCCCCCAGAAACAGGCTGAGAGCCCAGCAGGGCTGGCTCCAGCATCTGAGTATGTTCATCTCGGGATCCTGCTGCCCAAAGAGGAGCTGGGTGTGGGTGTGTTGAGGAGACTTGGTGCAAGGCATGATGACTAGTGTACAGGTATGCATTGAAGTATGCAGGATTTAGCAACTGTATTTGCAATGGACGGGAGTCCAGGGAGAAATAAGGATGGATCAGGCTTTTCCAGAGGCAGAATATAGGCATTGTGATAATGCATCAGCCATGCTGCCTGAGCATGCTCTGAGACCTGGTGAAGGCTGTTTTGCACTGGTCCTGCAAAGCTAGTTTCTTTATTAGTTCTCCTTAATATCTGGCTGTTGCCGCGTACAAAACTAGTGGCTTCTTCACCCCCCTGTTTCTGGACTCTGAGTTTCCCCCCTCAAGCACAGGGCCTCTGGCTGTACTTTTCTGGGGGGCCAGAGCACGGTGCACAGATTTCTGTGTCCTTGGGATCTGGGCTGCAGCATTGCTGCCCCGTGGGAGCTCTGATACGTGGTAGGAAGTAACAGCCTACTTGAAATGGAAGCATGTTTGTTCATTAGGTGAAACAATACATCAGAGGGAAAGGGATTTTAAAACAACAAAAGGCCCACAGCATATTTTACCTCATCTAATCTTACAAGCTGTGTTTGATAGGCTTTTCTTTTCCCTTATAGCTTACATTCTCCTAGCAAAGCTCAAATTCCCCTCCCAGGCTTTTTTCTGCTCTCCCCAATCCCTTCCTTGCTTGGTCAAAATGCTCCCTGGGAGCACCCAGGCGGTCTCAGGCCAAGAGGCTGTCCAGGGCTGAGGGGACGAAAAGGTCATGTCAAGTGAGTTGATGTTTGGTTACATCTGATGGACCACACAATGCATCAATATAGCTGCAGTTGGTAGCCCTGAGGGGGAAACAAATTTCCCCCAGAAATTTGTTTAATTTCATTGTTTGGGTTTGTTTTGAAACTGTTCAAAGACTTCTGGCTACCAAAGAAAGTTCAGCTCGGCAGGTAGTATTGTAAAGGTGTAAGGCGTGCAGTTTTTTTCATTATTGCAAACATTTGTCCCATGCCTTTGGGCTATGGCTTAAGTACAAACAGTCTGTGATTGACTGGAGTCATAACTCTGCTGCGCTGGAGGTTGCAGGCCAGGGACAGATGGAGTGGAAGACTGTAGCTGTATTAAAAAGGGATTTTTCAGTGCTAGTCATGATGAACTTGTTGGCCCATCCTGCAGGGAAGTCAGGGGGATGTACATAACTGGTCTGTAGGACTTCCAGCTGCCAAGGGACGCTGAGGAGCATACACCCTTGATCCTGTTTCCTCCAGGAGTAGAGATGAGGGGAAGAGGCATGTGTTCCTGGACATTCAATCCCCTTCATCAGCTTTAGGTTCCACTGAACTAGTTTCTGCTCATGAAGCTGGGAGAAAATGAGCAGTACTATTTTCTCCCCTTACCTGAAAAGTTGCTGCTCTGGTATCCCGAAACTCGGTAACCCGGCTGCACTGATGTTGCTTCTGAAAAGAAACAGGTAATTATAAAGAGTCAGGGGAATTATTCTATAGGCATGTGGAATATGTGCAAAACCAAAATGTCATATGTCATTGTAATGTCTAAAAGTGTGAGGCACTGGTGCAGGACATAATCAGCTTGTGCTTGCTGTCTCCCCAGAAACTGTACGCCGAAACAAAGCACCAGGATTTGCAACAGTCTGTGCCAGGCAGGACTCTGAGATAAAAGCCGGGTGACAGGTCCACCTTTCACTTGACAACCCCAAGGCTGGCATTGCTATCCAGTAGATGCCAGAATTACAGAAGAAGTAAGCAGAGTGCCATTCTTCAGCAGTTCCTGCTATTTCACAGCAATCTCTTACATTTCAGGTAATTTTATGTTCTTCACTTTGTGGGATAGGAACACAGCACTAATTAAGTCAGGATCCTGAGCAATTTTGTGTCTGTATGTTGGAGTCTGCTAGTCGTGAAGGGATGCTCTTCCACTCCCGAGACGGCAGAGTGCTGATCCGGAACAGAGAGCTGTGGCATTCCCATGTCATCACAGGAAACAAAACCGGTCCCTAAAATGCTATGCCTCCAGTGTGCAGAGCACCAGGCAAAGCTCTGGCTGACCTGGAACAACTCACTTCATCTCTCTTTTCTTTTTCAGCTTTTGTCATATCCATTCTCTTGTACGTGCTCTGGGGCAGGAATTTTCTCTTATTACGTATGTGCCTGCAGAACGATGAGTCTTTGATCTCAGCAGCTACATCCTGTATTACAGCAGAAAAAGTATTTAATAATAATAGTGAGAATCCAATTAATAATGTTAAACTTCTATGCATATGTGTTTCTCTAAGACACATGCAATCCCTGTCTGGTTCCTGAGACGATGTGTTTGCATTGGGAATGCAAATGGGCCGCTTGCCCTGTTTAAAAAGTCCATACCTGACTGGATCAACACTGGCTATAGCAACTGGGAGGGCATTGTGCTTTTTTGTCTTTTTTTTTTTAAAACTTGTTTTCTCCAAGTGTGCTTTAAAGCCCATGTAGGACTCTGCAGAGTCCTATAAAAACCCATCCCAGCCAGGGCACAAGGAGGATGTTTGGGGGATAGGAGCATTGCTGAGGGGGCAGTGGCCCTATGTTGTCATCCTATAGCCTGGTTGTAGGCAGGCTTGGTTGATTTGAGGGGTGCGGATGCTGCGCAAGTTGGGCATGGTCCTGGGAGCCCTGTGTTTTCGGGAGCATTGGCAGAAAAGCCAGTCAATGCTCTCCCTCGTTAGCCTTGATTGAGCTAACTCCCTCTACTTACAGAAATGAGGCGAAGGGCTGTTTGGCATGGCAAGAATTGGAGGGGAGAGAGGGCTTTTCCTCACGTTGCCCATTGAACTGAACACCAAGAGTATTGTATTTTCTCCTAGATTCTTTCAGGAGATGCTTCATGAGCTCAGGGGTGTTACCTGCTCAGCCTGAATGCCTGCCAAGGTTCTTAGAGAGCCCAAGGAACATGTGGCTGGCTTGCTTTCTGAAGGGAATTATCTACGCTTTGTACTGCTGATGTTATAAGTGAGCCTGACACAGCTCACTTTCTCGCTGTGCCTTTGTCTTTTAATTTTGGAGGATGTACTTTTCTTGACAGAATTTCCAATTCAGTTCATTTTCTCTGTCTGCAGTGGGAGGGGAGAAAAAGAGGTGGTTTGAGGGGCTTGCTGCATGTATTACTAATTTTCCTCAATTCAAGACAGCGTAGTCTTTTTCTGCTGGATATTCCCTTTTTCTCATAACTAATATTGGCTGCAGATTTGAGAGAGGTTTGGTGTTTGAAATTGTATGGATTTCTTTGTGATGGTAGTGTTTTTAAAGCTATAAACCAAGGTTCTTCCGTTTATCTGAAGCTAAAATGGCGCAGTGTTAGAGTCATCAGTCAATTGAACTGTGTGTTGTAGAGCAGTTGATTAATGAAGTTGCTTACGTTTCCTGGGCTGGTTAAATCATCATCCAGAAGATGCTGTGTCAGAACCTGTCCACTAGACATCACTAAATCTGCAGAAGCCAGAAGATGCCTTTTGCACATAGATGAACAGGTTTGGGTCATTCCCAGCTCCGTTGATCCTGTTACAAGGCAAGTGTGGTCTTGGATAATAAGCCATATTTCATGTTGGGGCTACGCGGTGCTGCATGTTGATTTTCAGGGCTGTCAGCTCATGTTCCCACAGAGCTTAAGGTCTCAGGTGGAATGAGTTTTGTGATTTCAGCCCAGTTCCTGATGAACACTGTCTCATAGCAGGGTAAAAGCATATTTTCAACTCAGTGGAACGCAATTCCAGTTTCATGTTGTTAAAGCTGTTTAGATAAATGAAGCACTTCAGCCCAAAGGAGGTGAAACACTCTCTTGACAGCAGTCTTGGGGTCAGAGCAAGTGTCCTGTTTCCATATGAGCCACATCTAAACAAGGGAAACAAAACATTTCCCGGAGGAAGTAACTAACCTGTTAATGAATCTCAGAGAGCAGCAGTGGGAGATTGCTCTGTGTTTGATGCACAGTTCTGGTTCCTGCTTTTCTGCCCATCCTCCTCCCCCAGCGATTCTCATCTCTTCTTGTAACTCTTCAAGGCATTTGCACTTTCAGCAAACCAAGGACACAGTGGCTGGATGTGGGGTGACTGCTACTCCATTTCAGATGTGGATGGAGAAATAGTGTCTGCCTGGAGCCGAGCACCCACCTCAGACAAACACATGAAACGCCTGTTTATCAAGAGGACTGTTCCTGGGAGGAGTAGCTGTTTCAACCCACCACTGAAGTGTGAACTGCCCCCATCCCTCAGGTCAGCAGCCAGCCAGGGTTTGGTAAATCCCGTGCTGGAGTGAGCAGAGATGCAAGGGAGGAACTGGGATTCTCTCCCACCAGAGCTCCATCTAGGATAGCTTTCTCGGCCGTTGTGGGCCAAGGGCAATATTCACGCTACCCCTATCTCTACCTTCATCTGGCCTGGCTCAGGCTCACCTGCTGGATACCAAGCCCGCAGTCCTCCCCTTGATCATAGCGAATCCCTGTGTCTGAATCTTACTCCTCGTTAGCCGCTGACCTGAGTCCAATCACTTTCTTGCTGTAGTCTAGACAGACCCTCCACGGGGAGCAGCTCTGCTCTGACCTTGCTTGCACCGGTTCTTCTAACTGTTGTTTCTTTGGCTTTCCTGGAGCTATCAAAATGGGGTTGTCCTCTGTCTCCTCTTTCCTTCCCCCAGCTAGCCCCCTCCAGCTCGGCCCCGTCCCGTGCTGCCCTGCAGTTCCTTGTCTCTGCAGCGTGTGCTGCTGAGCCGCGGTGGAATCCAGCCATGCTCCTGCTGCAAAGGCAGACATCTAAAGCCAATCAGAGCATGTCCAATAGGATTTGTGGTGCTTCCAACCTCTGTATGTTATTGACTCCCCCTTTCAAGTGTGGCCAGGGCTTTATCTGTTGGTAATAGGGAGAATTAATAATTTCCTTTTTTTTTAAAAAAAAAAATCAGCTTTAAAAAAACTCCATCTTTTAATTTATTTTTTTACATAAAAAGGCAAGTAAAAGACATAACAAAGTTGTTAAAAGTTCAAAAGGAGCGCTAATCCCTGTAATGTGGACTAATCAACTTTTATCCAGACAATCCCCTTGCACCTCTCAGGCCTTAGTGTGGTTAAGGATTCCCACAGGCAAGTGCTGGGCTTTAACTCCTTCAGAGCTGCTTTAAAGCCTACGGTTACTCTTCGTGGAGTGATATTGCCATACTCTCACTCAGAAACAGTCTGGCATGTTGTTGGACTCGGAACAGCTTCAAAGGTACTTGAACTTCCCTGGCTAACCTTCCAAGTAGATGTGGAAACACAAAGTTCTTTTCCCTTGGAGGGCTGAACCACCAAACCATCCCAGTGTGAAGCTCTTTAGTGGAGCTCCTCCAGCTTCAGCTGTATTAACCGCTGGGAATAAAGTGACATGAGGTCTAGGCAGGACGCTTACAAGTGAAAAATTCCTCAGTACGGTGACTCTAGGAACAACTTCTCCAGCAGCAGATCCGTGGTGAGTAGGACACAACGGCCAGTGGTGTCAGCTACGTTCAGCTTGTGCTTGCTTGGATGCCTGTTTGCTGCTCCAGCCTTCATCGTACTGTACGTGTGCACATCTTGGGGAAGGATAGACCTGTTTGCCCAGCCAGAAATGTTTTCTTTCCTTTGGCAAAGATGATGCTATTTGAAGAGCTCATCTTCAAACAAATATCCTAAGGTGTCTGTCATTCCCCACATCAACTCAAGTTCAGTTTTCATTGGTATCAAGCGTACAACAAGAAACAGGCTCTGCTACTTTGACTTAAAAAAAAAAACAAGGGAAGGAAAGTTGTTGTTGGGGTTTTGTTCTTGTCGTTTGTTTTTGGTTTGTTTTTGGGTTTTTTTTTTTGTTTTTGTTTTTTTTTAACAATCTTAGATCTTGGAGTAGTAGGTGTTCACTGGGTTTTACAAGCAATTCTTCAGTGCTTTCAATACTATATTAATATCCCTGGATGATTTCTGTGTTGCAGTGGGCCTTCTACAGCTGCAGAGCTAAAAACAGGAGATGGTGATGGTCTTTTTTGGAAGGGAGAAGCAATGTAGAATGGCTCAGCTGCAGAGACAGATGTATTTGTGCTCACAAAATCACTGCCAGAGGTAGAAAAATAGCCACACTGTTTTAGGCCTATTAACAGTTGTTATAGTAAAGCCTTCTGCTTCTTTTTTGTTTTGGAGAGTAGGATGTAATTTAATTATTCTTTACTGACAGGCATTTCAGCTGTCCCATTTTCACTGGCAATAACAGACCCTGTTCTTGTGTTTTGCTTGTTCATTGGGGTTTGCTGGGCTCATGTAATGAGTGGTGTGCAGGCAACCCCAAGCGGCTTGCACGTGTAAACCTGGTGCTTTAGGTGCTAAGAAGGAGAAGATAAGCTTGATCTTTGTCCCAAGGTGTGTGGTAGCTGGGAGTGGTTGTTTCCACTGCCCAGAAATCTGCAGCTTCTCAAGAAAGAGACGCTTCTTGTTAGTGATGTGTGTGAACAGGGATCTGAGTTGGTCTCCTTGAAACTGAGTATCTAGTACCAGTCCAGCCCTGTGCCTCAGGATTAGTTGAGGAGGGACTTTCCCACCACCCCACCCACTCCCTAGTGCACCGATGGGGACAGGATCTGGTTTTGAGTCACTGCTGTGAGCTGTGCGCAAACTGTAATCCACCGGTGTGATGTGTGCGATGCAAAGCAAGGTGTGATTGCACCCTGGCTCAAATCTGGCAGCTGGATCCCAGCGGGTGTAGGAGCTTGTTGGATTGGGTTTGCCTTTAGCAGCCTGTCAGCTCAAATCAAAATGGATGAAAGAATAAAATCCAGGCAGAATAGGAGAAGGGACAAGGGCTACCTCAGATCGGAGGAGCTGCTCGCCACCAGCAAGTGGGTTGCCCTTAAACAGCCCTTCCCCACTTTGCAGTCATCCAGACATTGAATTTCTTAAGATTTCATGGTTGCTTCTCCAAACTGTGGTAAAGATCCAATCAGCCGTTAAGCAGCTTCCCTTGAAAGCTGGTGTGCATTGGGGAAAAAAATGGAGCATTCTCAATTAAAAGTTTAGATCTAAAAAAAATCAAGATGACTTTCTGATTTAATAGTTCCTTAAATATTTTGTAAATAGCTTTAAAAAACACTCAAAATGTTTTTGTGTGTTTTTTTTTTTTAAATGGGTAAATCGAATTCTGCTTCCAAAATAATTTTAGGGTTTTTAAATTTCCTCTTTGAAGATGTCTGGGCGTTTTTCTAAAATGACTTCCACTGCCTGAAGTGATTTAGGGGTTAACAGGTTAATTAAATGTTGGAGCAACTCACTGAGGTGTGAGCTGGCTTTTCTATTGCTTGGCGTTTGAAAATCAAGATGGGACATGGTGCAGGAATCCCTGGGCAGCGTTCTCCTCGCCGGTGGAGGGGAGGTGGATTAGACAGGATTACTGCAGTGGGCGCTCCTTGCTATGCAATCTCTGATCTCCGGGAGCGTTCTCAGAGGAGATCCCTAGGTACCTATTAATTACCTCTCCTCCCTTGTACAGATTCCCCTCTTGGGTCAACCCTCGGTATTGATGCTTACAGACAAAGCCCTGCATTGATCCGCTGTGCGCAGAGTGGCTGTGCATATGCCAAGCGTGGCACCCGTGGGAGGGGAAGGCTGGCTTCAGCGACATTGCTTCTGTCTTTGTGCTTTCTGTCTCCCCACCACCAAAGGCTGTAGCGGCAGTGGGTACCGTGGAGGCAGGGGACCTTCTTTGCTGGGGCCATACAGCTGCAGGGCATCCAACGCATTCCGTAGTCCCCTCAGCAGCCGTAAAAACTGAGCAGGTCTCAGCAAACTCCAGATCTAAACAACTGGGAATTTTCTCTGACCGCATCCTACATAAAGACTGCAGAGTTAGCCTTAGCCTTCAGGCAAGGAGGACCCCCCATCCTGCAATCTAGAGAAATTGGTGCTGTTTGGGGGTGGTCAAGGCCACACGCGGCCTCGTAGCCAGCCCCCCCGCACACAGCCTCCATGCTCAAAGTCAGGATGGAGCGAAATCTTTTAATTTATTCTTGGATGTGAATGACTCAAATATGCCACGTCGATCACTGTATCTCCTTAACTAAATGGATTAATTTTTTTGTCCTCTTCACGAGGCTTAATTAGCAATCTGCAACACAAATTAAATCACTATCAACTAATTCCAACTATCCCTTCAGAGATAGCCATTAGCTAGCTAAATAATCTGGTTAGCATTGAAATGAGCCTGCATCCTACCCTGGAAACACCATCGTGATTTCACAAAGCTGCTTTTTTTTATTTCCTCCTTCCAGTGCTGATAACACTTTGTCCTTCCTAATGAGGGTAGCAGTCACTTGTGCTTGGAGTGTGCTCATTTGCAGGCATTTAAGCAGGGTTTGAGAGTTTTTCCTTTGTTGCTGTGTTTTAGGAGACAGCTGATCCATGGTGAGGGTTCCTGTCCTGAGAGAAAGAGGGAAAAGGAAAGACAACTTGTCTCTTCCCGATCACGGACTGACTCCAGTACAAGGTTCCTTTCGTGCACCTATAGGTAAACACAGGGCTATCTAGTGTATCTACCTCTGTGGGCAAAGGCAGCATCACACACATTCGCGTCTTGGCTTAAATACATGAACAAGTCGTCAGAAACTCTTGGGGACATTGAGAAAGCTGGATAAGCCTGTGATCCTTCAGGCAGACAGCCAGGGCCTCGCAGACTCCATCCCACTGTTTCTCCTTTGCCTTGTCTCTTCTGGGGTCAGCACCATCAGCAAAAGCTAGTTGTAAAAGCGCAGTTCTCATCTGGCATAATTTCATAGGGCTTGGACAAGGACAGGAAGGTCTGATAAAAGTTCTGGGACAGTTCTGGCCAAAGACCTTGGCAGACCTCTAAAAGCTGGGAAACTGGAGAGTGCTGAGGTTCCCACTGAGGTATTTTCGTGCATTTCTGCTTAGGTTGTTTTCTAACAACTTCTGTCTTGTTGGTGTCTCGAAGTGTGAAATGCAAGGGGATGATGACTTGCTTCCTCCTTCTTCCTCCAAATCCTCCTGGTCATGAGTTTGTCTCTGCTCTTCTTTGCTGCAGTTAGAATGCAAGCTGTTTGGATGCAGATGTTAAATTTATGTAGGTCAAAATCTCCAGGGTCCTTATGTTCGCAATAATAGTAATAATCAACAGTAATTTTTTTGCTATGCTCCTCCTCCCCAATTCGCTTGGCTGTTGCAAAAGGAATAGAAAGAGGAGGGGAATGGAGCTGAGGAATAGAAGTGGCCTTGACTATCCAGACTCGAATGTGAATTTATTGGTGCTCATGCTTTTGGAAAGGAGGATTCAGATTCATAAAGTTCTGCAGAGACAAAGCAAAACTGGTCAAAACGGTGTTGCTACTTTTTTGACAACACAAGAATCAATGGGGAACTGTCTTCCTGTAGATTCAGGAAGACAGCTTTACTACAATCAAGTATCAAGTTTCTTAACTATTTCCATATTGATGATTTTACAAACTGCTTTGGGCTGTGGAAAGATTTAGGCTGGAGCAGCATATTCTTCTGGACAAAGGAAGTGCAAATCCCTAATCTGCTATAAATACTTCCTGACAAGGCGTGCAGTTTTCAGTGGATGTTGTTGCTTCTTGCCTTGTAGAGCTTGCATTTGATTGTTAAGGAGAAATAAAAGGAGAAGGTGGCTGCTGATATGTCATAGTTGTGCCCAGGAGGTGCCAAGGGGTCAAAGCCATTATGTCAGGTTTCCCCAGTGGATTATATGAAACACTGGATTTGGGTTTTCTTTTTTTTCTCCTAGAATTTAAATATGGAAATGTAATTCGGGCAGAAACGTACGGTAAATCCTCAAAGGTTTGTGTCTTTGAACAATCTGGTGCAGGGGAGAGCTGGTGGGAGTAGAGGATGGCAGAGATCAGGCAGGAAAGCATCCTCTTTCTTCTTTGTCTGCAGCCATACCATCGCTGTGCCTGACCCTCTGTGGAGCTCCGCGAGCTGACTCATTCTCCGTCCTCATAAAGGCTTCTCTCTGTCTCCCCTTCTTTCCCTTTGGGGGGTAAATTGCATGTGAACTTTCAATTGTGGTCTTTGTATCTCTGGCTGCTGTGCTGTGTATATTAAGAGGTGGCAATGCTGGAGTCAAAATCACCTGCGTTTGGAAAGGAAAGTGGAAAGCAAACCAGCTGCTTGCTCCTCTTTAACTGCAGCCTTAGAGCTATCAGCAATCTCCAGGCAAACTGGTCAGAGCAGCTGGGTAGGGGATAAAAGCACAGGGACTGCCTTTTCTTTGCAATAAGCCCAATGTCAAACCTTATTCCTAAATCTAAGCATGTATTTAAATGCAGTAACCTAGTCTGCAGTCAGAGGACTTTGAATAGCTCTTGGAGAATCCAGGTGGCTTGGAGAGAGCCTTTTCACTACTTTGTCCTTTGTTTTTTCCACCTTGACTGTGGGGCAAATAACACTGCTTCCCTTTATGGGTTTTCTAGAAAACTCGGGGCAGAGGGCAAGGGAAATGCTGTGTATGGTGTTGCTTGTGCATTCAAAGTCCTTTTCTTTTCCCTTGAATAGAGGGGAAAAAAGAGCTCCTACCAAGTGATTGTATAAGGGACTAGAAGCAGAAGCTATTGAGAGAACTTAATCTGGGAATCTGGCAGAGTCCACTGCTAATTGTCTCTTCACATGTTTTACTGACAACACTATGCAGGAAATACCCTCTGAAGTCTCTTCCCATGGATAATAAAGATAAGATACCGGTAGAGAAGAAGGTAGTGAAACAAGAGGACACCCTTAAATAAGTTAATCACTGGCACAGGTTAGGAAGCAGCTGTGAGTTAAACAGCAAAGAGCAAAAAAGAATGATCAATTTTCATTGTGGTGGTAGGTGAAGAGGAGGGTATCTGGAAGACCTAGCCTGGACCAGGCTTTTAAAAATATAATCCAGAACTAGCGGGGAGGAAAAGATGGGGGGGAAAACCCACGATAGTCACCCACAGCTATTTAGTGAAAGCTAGCGCAGGCTCTGAAAAGCTGAGAATAGCTCTATCCAGGCAGGTGAACAGGCAAGGCAATGGCAGATGAAATTAAATGTTGACAAATGCAAGTTAATGTGCATTGGAAGGCATAATATGACCTACTCATACACATTGCCGCATTTTAAATTAACTGTAACCACTCAGGGAAAAGACCTAGAGGTTATTGTGAACAGCTCAATGAAAACATCTGTTAAATGAACAGAAGCAGTCAGTAAAGCAAACAAAACATTGGGCTGTACAAGGGAGATTTTATATTATCATTTGTATTATGGTAATGCGTCAGGACACCGACAACTGCCCGACAGCTTTCTGTTGTGCCTGGCTCTGTGTGAGCAGAGAGCGAAAAGGCGTCCGAGAGCCTTGGAGAGCGATTCACTCCGAGTGTGACCAAATACCAATCAATTCAGGATATTCCTTCCCCCAGCCAGTCTTGAACAGAGGCTTGCCATCGAGCAAGGAGATTCTGGGGCTGCGCCGTTTGTGGGGTGTGGGTTTCCTGGGTAATGCGATGTACAAATCTTCCTGGCACTGCATGCAGCGCTCCAAAATGTACATATGGCCAAAAGCTCCTCCCGCTTTGTCGGAGGATGCATGCTTATTAGCTCAAAGTCCCAAGCTCAAGATCCTGGGGTAGGCTTGCAGTTAACGTGCTTGTGGGTTAGGGCTTTTCTCTGTGGCCAGAGGAGGTGTTTAATCCCTTGGTGTTTGACCCCTTGGTGCTTCTTCCATTGCCGCCCCGACCTGTTCAGACACCCTTTCCCATTACAGGGGATGAGCAAGGCTCAGCTTCTTTGGGTCTCCAGCTTCTTTCAGCACAAACAAGGTCTTGGGGTTTTTTGTATCCAGCAGATCCTTTTCCCAGGGGAGATTAATACACATCTTCCTTCACTCCTTTCTCTACCCAAAGCATCGTTGACAAAGTTTCATGTAACCAGTGTGCCACGGAGGCTGCGGAAAAGTTTGTGCTTTCCCAGCCCCTGGTCAGTGTGATAAATGATTTGGTGGGTCAATGTTGCTACCCTGTTAGAAATGACTGTAGCACAGGCTCAGGTGGTGTATTCATTATATGCTCCAAGCAGCCATTGGTATGCAAACGGTACCGTGAATTTAGTGCTTATCCTTAACAGCAAGCAAATTCAGAGTTATACCTGTTGTGCTCTGCCTCTGCCTATGGCTTTATTATAAAACATAGCTCTTGATTTGATGACTTTGTCTGAATTTGCCCCAAGCCATGTCCTAAGCTTAGTTTACTATTTTAAAATTAGCATATACTTTTATATATGTTATAAATATTTAACTTGCTGACCAACACTAACATCAGCCTTCTAGCCTTTGCAATGTAAAGTAATTGCAATGTAAAGTAAACCGTACAGAGTGTGGAAGGATGCCTACATCAGTATTCCTCTGTTCAAAACAGTCTCTCAGATTTGATACTGAAGGGATGAATAAAAATCAAACTTACTGATTATCATTTAGGCTGAATTTACTTTCTGCATTTGGAGGAAGGAGCTCTATTAATCAGCTTCATTTCCTGGCTCACATGAAGAGTGCTCCTGTGTACCTCTCAGAAGCTCAGCGATAAATACATATAAATATATATATGCATGAGCATAAATATATAGATGTTAAAATAGCATTAAAATCTTTGTCGTCTGCTCCATTACTCCTGTGATAGGTGGAGAGATAAAAACCCTCAAGGTTAAATTTTTCAAATTTCATTTTCTCATTTCTTGCTAATTTCCAAATACCTGGACCTACAGAGAGACCAGGCTATTAAGATGTGGAATTAAATTAAAATTTCAAGCTTGCGTGGAAACAACAACCAATGGAAATTTACTGAAAGGTTAAGGGAGAGGACAAGAGCCAAACTGGGAAAAATCCTTTTAAAATCTAAGTATAGTATATGTTGCCTCCTGCACTTTAATGCACATAAATTCAGACGATAATTCTAGGAGCTGAAGGCTCCAGTTTAACACTTGTGGTTTATGGTGGCCCTTGAGTCTCTCTGTGGAACTGCAACTTCATTATGTACAGCTGAGGAGACATTATTCCTTACATTATCTACTGTGCTAACACAGTTACCACTGATGCACTAGCGCTATTTGGATTCTCAAATGTAACGGGCAGATATGTACTGCAACCATTTATGTGGCTTTTCTGCCAATTTGCGACTGAAATTACTTTTTCTTTGTTGAGAAATGTGTATTCACTGCATCAAATTCCTGCACTTCTCTAGGTTAACTCAGCATTCCTGTTTGGATGGATGCTGTGGGCTGGTTTGCTTATGGGTTGGGTACCTATGAGCTCTCTCCTAGGGGGAGAAGAGAAAGGCATGGCTTTTTGCATAGCTGGCACACTGACGTTCAAGATTTTTTTTTTTTTAACCTAGTGTGTGGGGTTTTTTAATTCTCTGAAGAATCTTTCCCCTTTTCCCTCCCCCGTCTTTTTGTGTACAAGATGAAAGTCTGAGTAGGAAGGAGACTGCATTTATTTCTTTTCTGAGGAGGTTAAACAAATAGGTTCTTGTACTTTCATTTAGGGGAAATTTTAGGTCAGAAAGAGGCCAGTGAGCTCATGTTAATGGAAAACAGTATCTCACGTCCTTTGTAGCAAAAAAATACCTACGTCTGGTCCTGGAATGTGGTAGAGCTCAGCAGAGCGTATCTTGATGGTTTTCAGAGAGCTTTCGTTACGTAGTACTTGCTCCTCTTCCTCTTCGTTTTCAGCAGCTCATTACATTAAGAAGACAGTTAATAGCATGCTTCCCTAAAATTGCATTAAGCTGAGGTCAATGCTTAGGGTATGTCGTAGCAGCTGCAATGGGGCACAACATTTCAGACGGCAAGGTGGAGCTGAGCTGTTTTGGTTGGAGAACTCTTGGGGCATCAGCTCCCACCAAGGGGGAAGCCTGGGAGCTGGGGAGCTTGGAAAGCCTGGGAGGATAGTCCGGGGAAAGTTGAGGCAGGCATAGCTGAGGTTCAAATCTAAAGCCGAATCCTGGTTATCCTCCTGCGGGGTAACCTGTGCCCAAGGACAGCAGGCGCTGGCCATCCCGGAGACATGGTCCACCTCGCAGGAGTTTCCTGGTTCCCACGTGGCCGCTCTGGGTGCGGATGGCTCCAGCTCTAGCATTCCCCCTAAGATGTCAAGGGGCTTGAAAATTCTGCAAGACCCCAACTCTTTCAGGATCCCAGGGACCTTAGAAGAAGAAGACAAAAAAAAAAAGTCATGTAGAAAGCTCTTTGACCGGAGGGAGCTGCAGAGTGGCTGATCTCTGTGATTCCCCCCCCCCCCGCTGCATTTGGAATGTTTGTTTGCTTTTCAAGCCCCAGCTGTTGGAGTCAGGGGATCACACAAGAACATCAGGTCTCCTCTCTTAAACAAACAAACGCAGCAGACTTTACCAGAGAAAAACATGAAAGAGCAAATCCCAGGGGCTAAAAACCCTCTGGAAGACAAAAGCTGCAACATTTATTAATTTGTTGAATAACCTGTTGAGGCCTGGCTTGATTTTCAAATAAATGGAATTAGAATATCAATAGCAGAATGCCAGGTTCCTAAAATATTCAAAAGCGGCTTCCTTTTATGTAGTGCCTTTCATGAAAACTACATCATAAGGTGATTTGCAGTGCTAAATAATAAATAACAACACACGTACACACACAGAGAAATTAACAGCTGTGGCCAAGGGAGGAAAAGATATATTTTCAGATGAGATGTAGAAAGAAATGGGGAGTCAATGAGGCAGAGAGATACAAGAGAGGTTGGATCTGGGTCAGCTGTTTAATTTTGACCTTGGGTTATTATTAGTCATTGGTGATAAAATATAGCTAGTGCCTCTGGAGTGTTCTCCATGTACTTTGAATTGCAAGGAGCGGGAAGTGTGGAGGGAAATAAGAATCCAGCTGGATTCTGAGTAGAGAAGGGTAGGTAGGGAAAGGTTTTGCCATTGCAGAAGGTAGTTTGCACCAAGGCAGACTCCTGTATGCGCCTCAGTAAAGGCGCATACAGATATCGGATAACTCAAGAGACTTATGTTGCTGCTTAAGCCAGAAAACTTCCCAAGAGCTGCGGAAGACCAAACTAGCGATTAAGGCAGCTACAAATCACGTGCGCAGATGTTCACCTTGAAGGAGAGGATCAGGAAATCTGCTTCCCACCCAGAGCATTTCCCATGTAGCAACAGCCATTTCCCGGTTTCTTTTCTGCACTTGTTGCTTTTGGTGCTGAATGCCATTTCCTTAGTGATATATGTGTGCTTGTATGGAATTAAGTCCCTCTACTGAATTAATGCTTCTTACTGGGAGATTCCCAATACAAAACTGGGAGATCAGGCGAGCCCTTTGAAACTCCTTGCAGCCTGAGCACTAACCTTTTGGGCTTACGTGGGGCTAAAGAGCGATCCATCCCATACCAGCCCTGGAGCAGGAAATAGCTTGAGTTTTCCTGGTGCTTAACTTGATATGTACAGTCAGCTGCAGTGGCTTTATGGCACCATAAGAGCCGCGGTTTCATGGAAAGTTAACATAAATTATGAATTGAAGCAGTAGTCGTGTACGTGGTGAGCTCCCGAAGCTTCACGAGGCAGCAGTTTTATCCTTTATTTCCTTCCCTGTGAATGGGGAATGTTAGCCATTCCCTGCTCTCAGAGGGGCGTTGGGACAGTATATTAAGAGATAGTGAGGCCTGTACCCATATAAGTGAGTAATTAAAGAAGTGCAGCTTTCCTTGCTCTTTTAATTTTGGCCTGAGCTTCTGCTCTTCAGCCAAAGTTTGGGACATAAGGCAATCTGTGTAATCACCAGGTCCTACGGCAGAGCTCAGCCTCCAAACATGTTGCAGTGGACAGAAGTGCGTACCCTGCACATCGTAGATAGGATTCACCTTCTTAACTTCAGGTGTTTGTGTAAAGGTGAGGCATGTACCATGAGCTGACCGAACCTAAACTGTAATCGGTGGAGAGTAAAGCAATCAGAGCATGATTAATCCTATTTAAGAGATGGTCTAATGTGGGAAGTTAAGCAGCTGAAGCTAGAAAATAAAAGTACCTCCTGTATATGAGTGAAGAGTTGCAGATGTGTATGTTTCTCCTTTCTTTCCTTGGGATCCTCATTGTTTCACTGCAGAAACCTCGGATACTCTTTATTTTGCCTTTGAATTTTGGGTTTCTTGGAATTCAAAACCCCAAGTGGGGATGTGAGTGAAACAATTCCTGAAAAAGTGCTGTAGGTTACAGCAGTGTTCCAGAAGTTGTCACCTTAAAGCAGAGATCATGTTGTGTTTGCTCTAAGTGCTGTAAAATACAGATTTTCAATTTCATTTTAAAAGAAAGTCTTCTTACGAACCTGACAGAATTTGTACGTACCTCTGCCTGGTTACATCCTCGCAAAGTCCAGTTCTGCTGTCGTCTTTTGGAGGTGGACTTGTACCTTTCAGGTGTCTTAGATTTGGCTTGGTTCTTTAGGCAGGAACGCTCTAGGCCATAAATATCTTTGTTTCTCCTTTCCCTGATGGGTTCACATTAGTGGAACAGGTTTCTTATCAGGGACTGGGGTGAGTGGCCAGCTCTCACAAGCGTAATCACAGCCCCTAACTGCCCTTTCTCTGCTAATCATGTGTTATCCTTATGCCCTGGGTGCTGTGAAAGACTCTGGGATCTGCTTTACAAAGAGAATCAACATTTGTGAGCACACAGGATACGCGCAAATTAACATTTGTAAGCACAGAGAATATGTAGAAATGGAACAAAATACCAAACCAAAATATTGGCCATAAATCTTCATCATCCATTATCCTATTTTCAGAAGTTTATCCTGTTATCTACTTAGTGGGAGTATTATTCCATTTAAATGTGCTTCTTAGCAATTGCTTGCAGCATTTAAGTCTTTAGATGCTTTCTGTACTTGAAGGATTGCCGTTTCTCTTGTAACACTGTGCTAATTCTCCACAGAAATTGTCCCTGTGGTTTACGGATAGGCCCATTCATTATGCCCCTTAGTAGTAAAGTATCAGGATGGGAAGCAATACTGCAGCCCCAGGTTTTATCCCTCACTTAGATGCTGGCAGCAGGGAATGCTTACAGAGCAGAGCCTGCTCCTCTCCTTGGGGGTGCAGAGGGGAGTGCTTAACCCCCACAGTGCCATTCTCTGTTATAGAGGAGAAATACAAACCTTTTCTCATTCTTCCATGACTGATGAGTAAGAAAACAGCAGGGATTCCTCTCTCCCAACTGGTCACTGCCTGTAATGGCCAGGGACAGGCAAAATACCCCAGGACCCAAGCCTTGGTCATATGAAGCAGCTCAAAAACCTACTAGAGGAAAGGCACAGTGGTCTTAGCATCCTGTGACACCTCAAACTGATGCTGACTCTCCTCCCTTTGAGGCTCAGACCCACAAGACCCCCCAAGCCCAGGATGAGTGTACCGTGAAGGTCTCACAGGGAATATATTTCACACGTGGGATACCACGGACCTGCTCATATCCTTGCGGAGTCTGGCTCATCTTAGCATAATTCCCACTAGCACGCTGGTCCAACTGCCTGTCAGCTCCCTCCATGAGTGCGTAGTGTTTCTGTCCTCTTGGGTGACGTGATGTAGGTTTACTCCTGCAAGTGAGGGCACAGGTTTCCTAGAAAGGAATAAGTGGGTGCCACTTCATACTGAATCCTAGCTGCACGTTTGGGTTGCAGTCCTGGATTCTCACTTAGCGCATAGCGCCTTGTAGATACAACCTCCGGGGTTTTGTGCTGACTTCAGGCTGGCGCTGGCTGAGACGTGCACTCCATCTCTTGTCGGGGAAATCACGTGCAATTCTGGCTCGCAGTCTGATGCCCTTCCACGTGCAAAGTGATTCTCAGACAAGCAGTCAACAGAATTGCCAAGTGAGTAAAGGCTTCTTGTAGGCAGAAGGGTTGTAGGATCAGGTCTCTGATGGCCAACTTTGTTGCAAAGAAACGCTTTATTTTTGTTTTATATCTCCTTAAATACGTGAGCACCTGTAAGACAGCACTCCTGAGCAAGCTAACAAAAACATGCTGCCCCAACCACAGTTCAGTGTGTAGGGTGGTGGGAAAAGGCTCCAGCAGGAGAGCAGTTACATTATCAAATATCTGAAAACCTTTTATAGTTGTTTTAAGCAACCTCTGTTCTTGGTTTTCGGTGAAACAATTACCGTGAAGCACTCTGTAGCTGGGCTGGCTTTGGATCGTTCTGCCCAGTTGAGTGATCTGATTTGATGTAAAGCTTAGAGTTCTCGGTCTTTATTTCCCTGCTCTGTCTCCTTTCTCATCACTGGAAGCTTTGTATTTTCCCCCCGCCCTGCAGATTGCATAATTCCCCGCAAGGGGATTATACTTTTGGTGTGTTCACAACTATATGTTTGCTCAGAGCAAGTGCCTCCTGCTATCACCCAATTGTGGAGTTTCACTCAAGTGGAACAAGTAATAACAGAAATATGCGGCTCTCGCTGCCTTCATTTGGCTTCTTAGGTGGCAGGGAGCAAACTGCATGCCTTTCTCCTGCAAAATGGTTAACTAGGACGTGGGGCTTTGGGAGAGGAACTCGACGAGGATTTCATACGGCGTCAAATGCAGATAAATAATCCTCTTTGGCCCTTTGAACTTGGCGTTACTCCTGCAGCTGCTGGGGAGGGTGAGTGTTGGGAGGGAGGGGAGCTGATAGCAGCCCTCGCTGTGCCTGCCTGGTGTGTACTGAAGGCTGGGGACAAAGATATGAGCCTGGCATTGTGAAGAGGGATGGCTTCAGTGCCAGGCTGAAGAAGGTGGCACACTGTGTTTGATGACCGCTGCCACGAGGGCAGTGACTGTATCTGCCCTATAGCAGGGGTACGTAACAGTGTAAGGCTTTGCTTGCACGGCAGAGCGGCTTCTGGTCAGAGGGAAGGAAAGGGTGGTGGAGTGGTTAGGACTGTGCTGGGCTGATTTTGTCCTTCTGTCTTGGAGAATCGCTCACTGTCTTCTGCTTTGCTTTCTGAGCGTAAAGATGAGATTGTTAGCATTTCCATCACTCACAGGACTGCAAGGATGAGCTCTCTGAAGAGCTCAGAGGCTAGCTTGAGCAGGCTTAGAAAAAGATGTGGATGCACTCAAAGTCTCTTCTCTTTAGTTTGTGTGCATGAGGAGCACCTCTGTGTAAATCTCCCATTCCTCCTGTCCCGTAGCCCTGGGTTGTCCTTGCCGGGTTGATTTTCTGCTCCGTGCAGGTGGATGGCCGATTTCACCAGTAAAGCAGAGCGGGAACCGCCCTGCCCAGCAGCTGGAGAGGGGCAGCTTTAGTGCGATGCTCTGGGAGACAATAAACATCATGTGAGACATAAAGAACAGTAATTTGGCTGTTGTGCTCACTCGTTTCTGAAGGAAAAAGACCCCGTTGGGGCACAGAAGGGCAGCACTTTCCTCCTCCTCTGCTGCCTGGGATGAGAAGAGGAGGAGGGAGAGGATGCTCCTGGGGAAGGCGAAAAGTTGTGGCTCCGATTTGCAGCCCCTGCAAGCAGTGGTGGTGGTGGTGGTGGTGGGCACTTCTTGGTAGCAAACGGGTGCCCAGTCCAGCCTCTACCTGAGAAAGTGACCCCTACCAGGAGGACAGAAACAGCCTCAGCAATGATATCTGTTTCAAAGGAAAACATAAATAACAAAATTGAGTGCAGTGGTGGTGTTCCTTTGAATTGCTGTTTGATGCCCTTGGGCTCTAACAGGCTGGCCGGGGTTGGGAGGGGGAAGAGGGCAGCTTGTGCAAGCTGTGTTCCAGTGATAGTGTTTTAATGTTTTCCTCTTCCGTGCCTGGTTTACACTTTAACATAGTTTAATTTTACAGTCTCCTCTTTTTTTTTTTTTGCTGCTTTTTTTTTTTTTTTTTTACAAGGTGAATGTCGAGCAGTAATGTAATGAAAAGTTGACAGGCACAGATCTTTTTTAATAACTCTTATGTTGTGTAGCTTAAATTGGTTTAACCATAGCTGAGCTGAATAATAAGTAGAAGTGAATTCATCTCATGAGCCATGAATATTCTTAAGTCTCCTTTAGAAAGGGTTCAATAGCTCTGCCTCTCATTCCAAAAGAGTGGGACCATAGTTTATCATATACTTTTGGTCACCGTGTGAGAGCTGGGAAGAGTGTCAGGGATGGGACACAGCATCCTCAAGTTGAAGTGAGATGAGAAAGTAAGTCCATTCACCTCCAGGCAGCACGTGTTTTTTCTGTACTGGTGGAGCTGCACCAGCTCATACCAATGGGCGGTGTTGGGTTTGAATGGGATTTTGAGAGGTGCTGAAGACCAAGCTGCTTTCCAGCCCTCCTCCCCAGCACCCATCATGTGAAGCTGTAGTATAACTGTGCGTGGGAGAGACCCTGGGACAGCAGAGGGAGCTGAGAGGCAGGATTAAACCGGACAGCCGCGCGCACCCAGACGTTAACTACTAGGTGGAAATAAAAAGTAGAGGCCGCTCAGAAGCGCATTAGTGATGCGTGTGAGCAAGGCTAGCGGGGGCTGAGGACCCCTCGGAGGTTTTGTGGGGGAACGGTGTTGCAGATCCCAAATGGAGGGAGAGGGCCTGCAGAGCGGAGGAGGGATGCTTGGCTGCTGTGAGAAGGCTGCGTCTTGTTTGTCTGGCTATAGCATGGGCGAAAGGGGGTTCCAGAGTGCTGGGGGGCTGGAGGCTGAGGGACAAAAGCTGTCAGTCCTTGGGTGAGAGCTGGGGAATGGTTTCCACATAGTCAGTGGAGTACACAAATCCCCTGTTGCCTTAAATGTTTCAGGCTCTAGTGAAAAGCCAGTCTTTTACAATGAGAAAGCTCTTCCCATGTTCTGGCTCTAGGTGTTTCCTCTTTTCTTTTTTCATCTTCTCACTGATAATACCATTCATCTTTCTTTCATTTTTGTTTTTTCAGGGATGGCTTTTTTTTTTCCTCAGTTTTAGCTCTTTCTTCCAAATGTTTTATATATGTTTACTTCATTCTACCTCTTTGTCATCATGACAGCAGCAACACAACAGGATGAAGCATCCTTCTGACCCTCTGCTACAAACAAAATAAGTACGAAACGTCTTCCCTCTGGGAACCAGGAGAGGAAAGTGCGGCATTGGTGGGGCCGGTGTCGTGGTTTAAGCCGGGAGGCAGCCAAACCCCACGCAGCCGCTCACTCACTCCCCCCCTGCAGTGGGATGGGGAGAGAATCGGACGGGTAAGAGTGAGAAAACTCGTGGGTTGAGATAAAGACAGTTTAATAGAACAGAAAAGGGAAAATAATAATAATAATAATGATAGAATATACAAAATGAGTGATGCACAATGCAATTGCTCACCACCTGCGCTGACCGATAACCAAGTAGCAATCGCTATTTCCTGGATCACGCCTAGCATTCATATACTGAGCATGATGTCACATGGTATGGAATACCCCATTGGCCAGCTGTCCCGGCTATGCTTCTTCCCAGCCTCTTGTGCACTTGGCAGAGCATGGGAGCTGAAAGTCCTTGACCAGTAGGGTACTTAGCAACAACTGAAACCATCAGTGTGTTATCAACATTCTTCTCATACTAAATCCAAAACACAGCACGAGGAAGAAATTTAACTCTATCCCAGCCGAAACCAGGACAGCTGGTTTCTGCACTGAAATGCCCAAACTCTCCTCCGTGGGCATATCTGCCGTGAGGCAGAGATCCCTGCAGTATGCTCCTTGTTAGCGATTTCCCAGTTTTTCAGGCTGGCACGCCGAAAGGTTCCAGCGAACCCCCCAGAAAAGCAGCCCCTGTGATAAAAAGTGTGATAAGGTTGCCCTATCAAGCACTTAAAATGCATCAGTTTAGGGACAGATCTTTGTTTCATCTCCGCTGTGGCAGATGCCATCCAGAGGGACCTGGACAAGCTCGAGAAGTGGGCCTGTGTGAACCTCATGAGGTTCAACAAGGCCAAGTGCAGGGTCAGGGCACCTGGGTCAGGGCAACCCCCGGTATCAACACAGGCTGGGGGGTGAAGGGATGGAGAGCAGCCCTGCTGAGAAGGACTTGGGGGTACTGGTGGAGGAAAAGCTGGACATGAGCTGGCAATGTGCGCTGGCAGCCCAGAAGGCCAACCGTGTCCTGGGCTGCATCACAAGCAGCGTGGCCAGCAGGTCGAGGGAGGGGATTCTGCCCCTCTGCTCTGCTCTGGTGAGACCCCCCTGCAGTGCTGTGTCCAGCCCTGGAGCCCTCAGCACAGGACAGACATGGACCTGTTGGAGTGGGTCCAGAGTAGGCCACCAAAATGATCAGGGGGATGGAACAGCTCTCCTGTGAGGAAAGGCTGAGAGAGTTGGGGTTGTTCTTCCTAGAGAAGAGAAGGCTTCAGGGAGACCTTATTGCAGCCTTTCAGTACTTAAAGGGGCTTATAAGAAAGATGGGGACAGACTTTTTAGCAGGGCCTGTTGTGACAGGACAAGGGGGAATGGTTTTAAACTGAAAGAGGGGAGATTCAGACTAGATATAAGGAAAAAATTTTATACAGTGAGGGTGGTGAAACACTGGCACAGGTTGCCCAGAGAGGTGGTAGGTGCCCTGTCCCTGGGAACATTCCAGGTCAGGTTGGACGGGGCTCTGATCAACCTGATCTGGTTGAAGATGTCCCTGCCCACGGCAAGGGGTTGGACTGGATGACCTTTAAAGGTCCCTTCCAGCCCAAACTCTTCTATGATTCTATGTTTTCTAGCACAACTTTTAATAACATGGTCACACATTACTTATTCTGCCTGCTACCTTGCTTAGTGCGTGCGATGAGAGCTGGTTAGAAAAGTTCATCGCACCAATTGCCATTGTAAAATATGGCTTGGATTAAAGTGGTATTTTTTTTTTCTTGTGAAATTGTATTGATGTCCAAAATGCCTTTAATACTGGAAGTGCATGCTTTTTAACATTAATATTTTGCATTTGCTTCCTGGCTGTAGGGTTGATTTTCCTTTGAATTGGAATGAATTTTACATTAAGGAGTTTGAAACAAAGAGGGTTGACCTAAAAATGAGACCTTTCATTTGACCCTGAGCCATTTTTCACCCTGAACTCATTCAGAAAACAACTTCAGCATTGTGCCTTTCTCATTCCGTTTGGACTATAAAGATGAAAAGGTGACTTTTTTTCATCCTGCAGAAACTCCGTCCTCAGAACAGCTCTGCATTTTGGATGGGGACAGATGATGCCCCGCACTGTGCGCAAGAGGGGTGTTCCTGCAAGTGCGTGGGTGGTGGGACTGCGGGATTCAGGAAGGAACATGGAATAAAGTCCTAGGCGGGGTTGGAAGATGGGAATCTAGCTGTGCATCTTCTGTGATGCAGAGCAAGAAGCTGAAAATATCAGCAACTGCATCCTTCATCTTCTGAATGCAGATTGTAGGGCTGGGGTGTAGAAATGCAGATAACTTCAGTTGAAAATTTACAGGAGGTTTAACTCAGCGTATTCAAGTAAATAAGATGCTAAATGCTTTGGAGTTCATCAGACTGATGACTCCTGGAAGTATCACAAAACTAGTTGTTATATTCGGTAGCTTTAGCTTTAATCTCCATGTGCCTCAATTTCTCACTTTTATATAAGACATTGCTGAGAAATGAATTTATATATGAAATCATTTATATATGATATGTTGTGCTGAGAAATGAAAAATTTCTGAAGT
Source organism: Calonectris borealis (assembly GCF_964195595.1). Classification (NCBI taxonomy): domain Eukaryota; kingdom Metazoa; phylum Chordata; class Aves; order Procellariiformes; family Procellariidae; genus Calonectris; species Calonectris borealis. Next base: position 1,904,290 of record NC_134320.1, read on the forward strand.
TTTCAGCTACAATGGTTAGAAGATTTGAGCCAGGTTCAAGAGGAAATGAGCAGTTTTCTGTTTGTTTGAGACAGGATTTGGATGTTGTGTACTAAATAATAATTAGGGTCATAAAAGTCTGTAGTGAACAATTATCCATTCAGTGAACAAGGCAGGTGTTTTGGGGGGAAAAATAGGAGGCAATTGGGTAATTAAGACTGTACCATAACGTGTGAGCACAAGTGGGCCTAATAAAATTTGCACAGGCAATTTTAAATCTGGCATGGCCTCTCTGAGCACCTGACTTGGAAACCTGAATAACTTCTCAACATCATTTTTGATGTAACACCACATTACCGATTATAAATATTCCTGTGCAAAATTACTCCGTGCTTTCTGGCTGAAGCTCGGGCACTGTAACAATCCGAGCTCTAGAAGAAACAAAACAGAAGAGATGGTTATTTGGTGTTAAGAGGGGAAATGCTGAACGGCTGGCTTGAGCAAGGGGAGGGTTGGCTGTTGCATGGTGGCTGGCTTGAGCAAGGGGAGAAGGGGCTATTGCACTTTTGTTAATCCACCCTTTTCCTTCCATTCGGAGCCGTTTCACTGAAAGTCCATCCCCGCAAGAAAAGAGACAGGCATGGGGGGATTACGTGCTGCTTTGCAAATAGATCACTCCTCCTGGCTGGTCAGGCAGGCTTAGCAGGAGAGTCCTGACAGCCCGCGCAGCGGTGATGAGGCTTTGCTTGCACCCCTGGTACGGTGGAGCCGGTGACCCACCCCTGCCGCAGCACTTGCGGGGTGGGGGGAAGGCAGCACCGGCCACGTCCTGCTCCCAGCCTGCAGCGCGTGGGGGGTGGGCAGCCTGTGCCACCCTCCTGTGGCCGTGACAGCAGATGCCTTTACATGCCCCTGCAGCAGCTATAGACTGGCTCCCTCGCCGGGTGAAAATGTTTCATCTCAAATAAACACTTGTCTCATTATCTAGCTGTGCTAGCTTTGCACTATCTGGTTACTGCCTGGCTTGGAGACACCTGTTCTGTGTCCAAGCATTTTAGAGAAAAACTATCCAAAGCTGTCAACAGACATAAAAAGGCTGCCTGTTTCCATGGGAACGTGCTCCACGGAGCCCCGAGTATAATGAGCTGCTCCCTGCACTGCAGAAACACTGGACACTGCTGGAAGAGCTAGGGGAATTGTTCACCAGGCTAGTTTAGAGATGCAATTCCCTTAGGTGGCTGTCTTGTTTGAGCGGTGTTCAAAGAGGATGTCTGTGGGAAGAGAGCGCTGTGTCTCGGCGGTGCCCGTGGAGAGGATGGACGTGTGTTGCAGATGTCCTTGTGGCTGGAGGGGAGGACGGGATGGTGGTGTGGGCGCCTGTGCTGGAGGAGAGGTGCACTGGCTGCTGCTGGGCTTCTCCCCACGCCTGCTCCCTCTGGAGCTCGGCACCTCCACCTTCTCAAAAGTGCTGTGTATCAGGGATGGAAGAGTCAGGGATAAAAAAACAGCATCATGTGGGCTGCTAAAAAAAAAATCATTCTGGGTAAGAATTTTTTATCCATGGGTTCTATGTCTCTTTTCAGTGAGGAAGTATTGAAAGAGTTCTTGTGCTGCGCCTTCAAATGTGCATTGTGTCTACTTTGAGTCTGCTGTGCCCACCGTTTCCTTCTGCTGCTGTAAGCTCTTTGGGGACGGAGGCAGGGGACACAGCTGAGGGCTCAGAAGGTCAGGTTGCGCTGCATCCCTTGCTGGGGAAGTTTGTCTCTTCAACCCACGCTCTAGTCATCCACGCTTTTCAGCTCTTGAAGACTCCAGATCAATTCATGATGTTTCAGCAAAGATGAGGGACCTTATGCTAATGTGTCTACTGCCTTCTTAACATGTCTTCAAAGAAAGGATGTGCAAACCATATTGTAAGTGCAGAAATGACTAGGAGTCTGTTCCAGATCTTTATTAGTGGGCTGTGAGTCCTAACTCAAGGATGGAAAAGCTGAACTGACTGCAGCTGGCAATCTTTCAGTTAAAACTGCCTTGGCATCAGAAATGGTTTTATGAAAAGCAGCTTATGCAATGGTGGTTCTCAAAAGGGCTCTGTGGAGGTCCAGAGAATTAGAGACTTGAACTGGGATAACTGGAGGAAAGAAAGAACAGGATCAACAGGCACTTGGATAAGCAGGACAGTATGTCCTTCAGAAAGGGCAGGCATCAAGCTTCACAAATCTCTTAAGAAATCTTTGAAGGCATCAGAGAGCATGTAGACAAGGTAAATCCAGTTGACAAAATCCACTTAAATTTCTAGAAGGCTTTTGATCAGTTTTCTCAATGAAGGAGCTTAAGGAAACTAAGCCACTATGGGCTAAGAGGAGAGGTCATCTGATGGATAACTGCTTAAAAGACAGGAACCAAAAGGCAGGAAGAGCCACTCACCTCTGCAAGGGGGGAGGTCGGCAGTGGTGCTCTGCAGGGGTCTGTGCCGGCAGCAGCCCTGTTCTGTGTATTCATAAATGATCTGGAGGATGAGTCAAGACTGAGTGTGAAGACTGATGATGATATTAAGGGTAGTAAAAAAGAAAGCCAACTTGTGAGATGGAGTGACTAGGCAATAAACAGTGGGTGAAATTCAATGCAGATAAATGAAGTGATGCACATGGAGAAAGACAGTTGTCACTTTACGTACAAAATGATGAGTTCTGAGCTGGGATCTCATTCCTCAGTGAGACTCGGGAGATGCTGTAAATTATTCAATGGAAATGGCATCGCAGAGCCCAGCGACTGTCAAAAAGCAAGAGGGTTGGTGGGAAAGGATCAGAGAACAAAACAGAGGCTATAGCTAGGGCTCTGTGTCTTGTCTGCTGAGTGCAATTCTGTACCCCCATCTCGAAAATGACTGCTTGGAGCTGGGAAAGGCACAGAGAGGAGCAGCAAGTGTTAGCAACATGGGAAGCACTTGAATGTGAGGAATGATTAAATAGACTAGAAATGAACCTACGGAACAGGTGACTGCAGGTCACTAGTTGTACAACACTAATGTGAGTGGGAGGAGAGCTGGAACAAGGTGTTGTTTGCTGGCTCTTCCAGCACAAGAATTGGGGGCCATCAAACAGAACTAGCAGATGGAATATTCAAATGAAAGGTGATACTTCATGTAACACATAATTAGGCTGCTTGTAGCTACCTTGAATGCTGCAAGTTCAAATAGCATTTGGATAAATTCATGGGGAGAAATCCATCAAGGAGTACTCACAAACCTCTTCTGGTGCCCCAGTTGCTGGAGGCTTGGAGCAGGTATTCAAGAAGTGTTGGCACATTACCCTTAACAGGATATCTTCAGGCTAGATGCTCAGGTTGATAGACCTCTCATCTGATGCAATATAGCCAGTCTTCTGTAAACGGAGGGGAAAAAAATTGAGACAAAAATGTTATTTTCACATTGTTGGGTTTCCATTTCATACTGTGGTGTCTGGTTGTTAACATAAAAATTGCACAAGCTCCAGATACCACTTTGTGCTGCTCATCGGTGAGTTCATGGCCCTTTAAAAGCTTAAGAAAACAGGTTCCCCTCTCCATGAGGCTTCTGATTTTCTTAAGTGAGATTAGACAACGTGTAAAGGCATCAGACCTTTCTGCAGAGAAGAGAACAGTGAAGTGTCAAGCAGGGAAAGAAGGAAAACCACTCTTGGGAGCGCTTGTCACTTCTATCTGTTATTTCAGGTGTCTCAGGCTCCTGTCACAGAGTTTCAGAGCGGTTTGTTCTGTTTATTTGATGTTCTAGACCAAAGGAAAAGGTCAACTGAGGCGGTGATCACTTACATTGGTGGCCATGATCCCAGAGGAGGTGAAAAAGTCCTGCTTGCTGCTGGTGTGTGCATCTCCTAAGACCCATTCCCAGCCTAGGAGCTAGTTATCAGAGATGCATCTAGCCCAAAATAAAGCCAGCAGGAACTGAAAGCCAGCTTAGTGCTCAAGCCTATAGCTGAAGTGCTGTAGGGATTATTCTACAGCTTCTACAGATTTTCATTAGGAGTATTTCTGCTTTAATGCCCGGGAGCCACTATTGTGCGCTGCCACTGTCTTATGTTAGACGCTGTAGGAGAGCGAAAGCAAATAAGTCTAACTGCGGAATAAGTCATCATAATGTCAGAGATACTAGGTGTAAGTATCCTGCTGATGGGATAGATGTGGTTAGCCCCAGGTCAGTAAGGTGTGTGATCGTGCAGCAGAGGACTGCTGTATGCTTAATGCTGAGAAGGTGCTTCAGAGCACTGCGAAGTCGGAGCCTAATGATTTATCCCTGTTCAAATCTCTGCAGCTCCTTGGCAGTGCTGGTGCTAGATCTTCTGCAAAGTTTGGTGCCTCGTCCTAGGGAGCCCCAAGGGCTGGCTGCGGTGGTGGAAATCTGTGCGCTGCACAGTGAAAGACCCTGGCCCGAGGGAGGAACCTGATGGTGAGATCTGTTGTCCTGGGCTGCTCTTTTAAAAAGAAAAAACAACAACAAAACAAAACAGAAAGCAAATTTAAATATAATAATGAAAAAAAATGCCATAAAAAGTTAGTTTTGCAAGAGGCTGACAGGGTTGGCGGAGTGTTCATTATATGCTGTATCAGTAAGTATATGAAATGTCAGTGTGAAGGGAATTCATTTCCCAGTAACAAGCATGACAGACTATCGAACTGAACGGAGAGGGTGTCTGCAGGCAGAAGGGTGGTGAAGCTCTCATCAGAATTTCACTTCAGTGGAGTTTACTTGAAGAGTATTCATTTTAGCTTTTACAAGTCCCAGTTTTTTGCCTAAAGCAAAGACTCTGGTCAACGCTCTGTGCACAGACGTGCTGTCGAGTGGAGGCTCGGCGTTCACGGGATGGGGTGCCTTGGGGACACTCCGGCTTTCCTGCTTGGCCTCAGGGGGATCGTCCCTTTCTTTTGCCTTCTTTCATTTTCCTGTCGTGTTTTGCTTCTCCTGGGCTCAGAAATCCAACTGAGTATCTGTGCTCAGCTTTCAAGGACTTTGTGCCTTCTGCTGTGACTTGGAAAACCTCTTCTGGGCAAATCCTTTCCCTCCATGGGGCTCTGCAGGCTCTGCTGAATTCAACAGTAGCTCTGTACTGGAGAGAGGAATATCATCTCGCTGCTGACGTGCCAAGGGGCAGGGGGCACAGAACAGTGGAGATCATGAAGAGAGGGAAGGAGGGACCACGCTGAACCACAGGGGTGCGCGTTTAAATGGAATTGGCAAGCGAGGACTAAATCTGGACTATGTACGGAGGCATGGGTCTTGTCCAAAACCTACTCCGCAGGGTCAGGCTGGAAGTGAGGATTATGCAGGCTGTGGAGCTCAGTCAACACAAAAGCAAATATACACACACATATACGGCCTCTCAGTAGATGGCCCTGCCAAAGTAGACTCGCGTGCACAGAAGGAAGTGTGATACAGCTTGTAATTAGGGGCTGCACCACCCCAGTGCACAGTGCCTGTTGATGGGAGGGTTGTGGGCAGGATGGCATACTTTGGGAGCCTGGGCTTGCTCGGCCAAGCGTGAAGCTTTCACCAAACCACAACGTTTTAAATCCAGAATAAAACTTGCTTTTGGTCTGCCTTAAAACCAGGCTGTACTTTGCAGGAGCTCGGCAAACTGAACTGTCTCTTCAGTGAGCCTCAAGAGAGGGGATGGTGGAGGGGAATTACCCCTGCAGGCATTGCCTGCAGATCGGAGCGTGTGGTGTTACTGCTGGAAAGCCTTTAGTTCAGCTAGAAATCCTGCTGAGTCCTCCCCCGTAACAGTCACTCTCTCTTCCTTGGATCCTGCCCTCTGAAATCCCCTACTGTCTTTAAGTGCCACCGAACCGCCGGTGGCAGAGGATTCCAAGCAGAGTCTCTCCAGAGTTGCGTCTTTCCTGTAGTTTTCTTCGTTAGAGCCATTCTGGATCCCCCTTGTCCTGGTTTTTCTTAGGGCTGTACCTTTTTTTCTCCTCCCAATGTCTTTTGGAAGAGCCCTGCTGGGCATGAGCTGAGCTTGGTATACAGCCGGATGGATGAAACTCAATGTTCCGTGTTACACAAGTCAGACCAAGGGACTGTTGGGTCTGACACATCTCAGACGGTGAGTATATAGCTCCAGGATGAATGCTCTGCAAATGAGACTTGTATTAGGTTTAAAAAAAAAAAAAAGATGAGGAACTGAGAGGTAGGAATATTAAAGATGGAAGTCCTCCAAAAGAGAGACATTTATTGCGCCGTGACTTAGAAAGTAAGACTTAGTATATTATTTTTTTTTTTTATTGCTACAAGAGTCTGCTCAGTAATTGGTGCTGCCGTACTATTGCAACAGAATTAATTGCACAGTGGCTATTACTAAGCACTGGGGATCCGCACCAGGCAGCGATGGACAAAACAACTGAACATCCGTAACCTTCAGATCTGGACCGATGTGGGAGTTCTTGGCCATGAGGCTCTTTCCTTGCGATTGAACAAGAAAATGGAAGACCTGAGAATTAAAGGCTGAAACAAATGACAGTATTCAAACCTTACAATGTCATTTTTAAATTAATATCTGCATCCCCCCTGGGCTACCTGCATAGGTGATTCTAGCTGTCTCACTCAGTGTTCATGCCAAGCACTGGAGCACCTTCACTTTGCTTTTAAGTCCTTTGATCTATCACGTGAGGCACACTGATTAAAAAATGGAGGAAAAAAATATATGAAAAAGAGTGCAGCGGGACCCAGGACTAGGGAGGGTCAGCAGGTTTTCAGCCAGCGACAGCGGCGCTGCAAATGTTTTGCTGCCAAGGTGGCCTTTCTATGTGGCTGGTGTCAGCAAATGACTCGGTCATGCAAGGTCTCTCCAAGGTGCAGAGCTCAGGTAGCAGGAGGCTCTCCTGCTCCCAAACACGGCTGGAAACAGAAGCAGGAGTATTTGAAGTTAGATTTAATATGGATTTTGGAGAAAATAAAATGTACTCAGCCATTTGGACAGCTTAGTTACAAGCTGCAGTGAATTCTCCCAAACACAGGGTTGCCTTTCTGAAAGGCAGCACTTGAATACAGGTGCTAAGGGAATTTGATTGAATTTCTGTTTACACCCCTATGTTTCGAATGTAGGAAGATAACACGGCAAGCTGTGGGGCTGCAGGTGATAAGTGCCTTGTAGGATTAGAGCTGCAAGGTGATGTTTGTTTGGGGCATTCCTGTCCTGTGAAATGGGAATCCGGCAGTCGTGCTGTGCTGAGCCGTAAGCCTGCCCGATGCAGTGCAGCATCTCCCGGCTGTCGAGGTACCTGCCCGTGACCGTGATAGCTCAGCTCTGCGTGTGCTGTATTGATCCGGTTAGGGACACGAGCTGCTGCTCTGCATCCGCTCTGCTTCCAGGTCCGAGGTTGGTGACCCTAGGGCCCGACTCTGGGTCTCCACACCTACGTCTTCTTGGCCTGTCCTTTATATTTCTTTCTCCCGTTGGATAAATCAAATAGTATATTAGGAGTTGTAATACATATTCAAATCCACTCTTTCTCAGGAGGGCCTTCCCTGTTTTTATCCAGGCTGTGTATACCATACTCTCAGCTGTTGACAAGACTGGGGGTAAGGCAGCATCTCTGATGCACTTCCTGGGCAAAGGATGGTGTGTTCACCTCCCAGTTTATTTTCCTATTCCTAAATACCTTTCACAGCGCTTTATTATTCTTCCTTTTTTCTGAAGGGACCTAGTGTGTAAAGCTGGGTGGTGCTTTTACCCGTGGTGTTTTTGCACGGCAGCGTGACTTCAAAAAGCCTCGTACAGGCAGCGAGGAGCGCAGCCTCTGTTAGTGTATACAAGCTACACGCCACTCCTGTAAACCACTGGAAACCCTTGATGATTGCTTTGGGCATGGTAGCTGCCTGCACCCCTCTCTCTGCCTGCACTGTCCCGGTGCGGGTTTCAGGTAAACGCCTGTCTCTCTGGCATGACTTGCAAGGGAATAATCAGGGTGTTAGCCTTGTTCCCATTGGGCTCAGATTTCTGTTAATTGTTTCGGTCTACCTAATAGCAGAAGTCTCTCATCAGACTGTTCTCCCCAGACCCGCAGCTGTCAGCAGCGTTTCGGCTGTTTCTCTTGAGTCGGGGCTGCTTCCCAGGCCCCCCCGTCTGCTTGCTTAAACTCTGGCTGGACCGACCGCTCGCCGAGATGGGGGAGACGCTGCTGAGATGCTGCTGGAAGGAGGCCACCCACTTTGGACGCATGACCCCGGTGCTGCTGGAGGCAGGAGGAGTGCCTGCGATGTGTTAGGTTTTACAGATCTGTGTTATCTGGCACGGGGGCTGAGCCGCTCCGCGGGGGCCTGGCCAGACAGCCTGGTCTGTAACAAATCAGGGGGCCATTCACTGCTTTGTTGTGTTTCTGGCTGAGGGATTAAGCAAGTTTCCTGCCTTTGCTCCTCTCCTGCTCCTGGGTAGGAGCCGAAGCCTCGCGGCAAGGCTGCGGTAGCAAGCACAAAGGGTGCTGGCTGGGGAGAGGGTTCGGCCGGAGGAGGATGAAGGCTGTACCTCCCTTTTCCTGCCTGCCCTCCCCGCGCAGGCTGCGTCCCAGGCAGGCGCAGAGATCTGCTGCAGCTGGCAAAATTCACCCTGTGGCAGGGCACCCGGGGCCAGAAACGCTGTGCTCGTGCATTTGGCAGGATAAAACAGTTCCTTGCAGGCAAGACTGTACGCATGCACGGTATCTTTTCCACCAGTATCTGTGATGTTTTCGAAAACATAAAATAATTTCGGTCGAATTAGATCATTGAAACTGCTGGTGATGGGTGATTTGCAAATTCATCACGTGGACTGCTGGCAGCTGCCGCAGGGGTGAGTGGGAGCTGCTCCCATGGTCCAACCACCATGGTCAAAGGGTCGCCTGAACCCCCAAAGCCATAGCAGGGACATTTTAAATAATTTCTTCCATAGAAGAGAACTGTTGTATTGTCCTTGTTTTGTGCTCCTGAAGTCTGGTGCTCTGGAGGTCCCTTTGTCATCTCTGGTGTGCTAGGCAGGTTTTGGGTATGTATTTAAAGTCAGGGCCAGTTGTTGAAAGGGGAGCAAGGACCTGGAGACCACGATATCTCGCTCACAGCAGGCTGCAAAGGCTCCCACACTAATGCAGGACAAAACTGAAACAAATTGAAACCATGATGGTTTCCTCTTCCATTAGAAGAATAATCGAAGGGAAGCTGGTGTCCCACTCTTTCGATTGCCTTAAACCCTGTTGCAACCTGCTTAAAGTGGGGTATTTTAGGAAGATGTGGTCAATTCTGCCTGTGCATTGAATATAAACAAAAATATAACCCTGTTACATAGCCAACATCAAGGGAAAAGAAGATCCCAGACCTGGGGATGTTGATCTTTGGGGCTTACAGGCTGTCTGAAGATGATGACAGGCAGTCTCCCTTTCTTTAGGGCTCACTTGAGGAGTTGTTCTGTATTTTTGCAGCCGTAACATGAAGAGGTTAAGAAGCATCTGGAGCTATTGTACCTCTGCTCCTCAAAAATGCAAATCCCAGGTTCGGTATTCACGGGCCTGCTCCAAACGGTCCTGAAGATTAAAGAAATAGCTGCGCGGATGGGGCATGGCTGTGATGCCTCCGTCGTGATGAGAAAGTCAGCCCGTGGGGAGAGCAGCGGGAGCTGCTGAAGCTGCCTTGCAAAGCTGAGAACAGCCACAAAACCTGCTTTCGCTTTCCAGAGCTCACCGTGTAGTCCACGCTTTCCTATGCTGTTCCCTTTGTGCTTACGGGGCTTCGTGAGCCTCTCTCCTCGTTCGGTACCGCTCGGCAGGGAGAAGGGGGAGCATGGGGTGATCGCCCACTGCCAGCCTGGTGTTCCCAGGGGTGAGGACTGCACATTTTTCCAGCTACAGTTTGTAGAGAAAACATCTCATGGAAATGTATTGCAAAGCTGATTCTGCGAACCGGGGATGCATTTCCTTAAGGTACTCGGGGAGAAAGACATTCATGTTAAATGTAATGAGTTAATACAAATGACACAGATTAGATGTTTTGCCTCGGGATCAGTCAAAGAGTCGGTTGCTTTTGTCACGGAGCGGTGCTGTGTTAGGTCTTCACCTTAAGGAAGGAGATTTACCCGAGGGAAAGCATCGCCAGTGTGCAGGAATTAATTTCTGTTGAGGGTTTGGTGGGGGGTTGTTGTAACATAAGGCAACGTTTTGCTGTGCGATTGCTGCCACCAAAGCCCCCAAACATTTTCACATTTCTGTGAAAAATTCAGAACCTTTGGAATAAAAATTTCTCCCCAGTGAAAACATTTAATGAAAAATGTACTGGAAAAAACATGATTTCACAACAATTCTTACAGCACTACATCACGATAGATAAGGAATGAGATTTTTCCATACCTATCACTCCTACTACACGTTGTTTTTTAGAGCTGAAACAAGGGTTACCTAAAGCTACAGAGGCATATGCTGTGCATACACTGCAATCACTTTGCACGCAGGAATATATGTTTGCAAATTGAAGACTAATCATTCCGGGTTTACCCGCCTCTCTCTTAGGAATGCATAATGTAATAAAGCAGACAAAAGTTACTTTGAATAGAGTAACTTTTATCAGAACTGCTCCTAGGGTGCTCATCACAGGTTCATCATGGGACGTCGTGACAGTAATGCCACACGGAAATGCTCTGCCGTCCTTCCCAGCAGAAACGAGGAGCTGTGATACGGGGGCCTGTCACATCTTGACAGGACTCATATAACATCTGGTGACAGTGTGGTAATTAACTTGCATCACTGGCAAGCACTAACGGTTTTGCTTGCACGTGGTCTGTAATAACACAAATTTGGGATATCAGGTATTTAGTTTTTTATTGTGAATCGGAGCACCCTCCCGCAAGTGCCACGCCACCATTGGGGGGAAATTGAGCTTTGTAGACCTGCCCTTTAATACTGGCTGCTTCACTGGCTCCCGTAGGAAGCTGGTAGGAACTGGGCTGGCTGGAGCGACAGCGTCCGAAACGGAGAGCTGCCCTTGAAAGAGGGAGATCCTTGCAGGGAGTGCAGCAGTGTGGTTGGGTTGGGTCTCTGACTCTGCCATGTGGCGAAATGGCCAAGCAAGAAGATGTGTTTTGTTCTGCCTGGTGTATATTGAAGGCAAGAGACAGTGAGAAAAGATGGATCAGAGGTGGAAGATGCACTCGGAGGGAATTTAAAAGCTGCTTTAAGGGAAGTGATTTGTGCAAAGGCCCGGGCAGCGATGTAGGTAACCGGTGGGAGGCCCTGGATGGTCATGAGCTTTGCTGGTGTCCCATGCCAGCCCCTGCGTGTGCCCTGGCAGCACTGGGCGCACCGTGCTGCGGACTCGGCCCCGCGCTGGCTCTGCGTCCTAGGCTGGATGCAGCTGCATGCTCGTGGGGCCTCCCGATAGAGTCCTCTCTCCGTTTTCCCTGCCCACCGCTCCTCCATGCAGCGTCGACCCTCATTGAAGCTCACAGTCCAACCTCTTCTCTTGCCTTATCTCAAAGCCTTAAATAAACCAGTTCCTTATTAATTTGCTTTCTCTTTTTCGTGTGTTTCCATAGTTTAAAATTCCCAAACTTTCTGCATATAAAAATCCCTCTACCAGAGTGTTGCATCAGCGGGGGTACATCCCCGCATCGCGTATGTGGGAAGAGCCATATGTGAAGCAGAGTAGGTTTGGGCCAGAGCTGTTGCTTTTTGAGGTGACTTTCAGAAAGACTTAAGTAAAGGCCGTGAAACATCCCGTTGAGATTCTAACCTCAAGTGGCAGGAAGGAGGACTCTGCTAATGGCTCTGTGTTTCTTACACGTGTAGAAAGTTAAACCTCTGATGCCCGTCAGACTCCTCTCTCCTCCTCTCGGTTTACATTAGCGTTCCTCCGTTGGAGTTATTCCCGTGCAGAACAGCTCAGGCCAGTGTCCCTGGAGGGCAGGAGGAGCATCCTTCCTCATGGTTTCCCCAAACCTCTGCATTTTGGAGCACGGTTTTCTACTCTTTGCTTCTTCTCATGTTCCTTGCTGCTCCCGCGTATCTCAGAGGAGGAGGAGAGAGCCTGCTGCTGGGAAATGTCCTGCTTCATCTCCTCCCTGCCAAGTCAAGGCTTTGCCGGTAAGATGGATCCTCTCCTCCCCTCCCAGTCAGCCACAGTATGTGGAAAGCTTCTCGTTGAGCAGTTCAGCAGCTGCTTCTATGCATGGCCTCGTTCCTAGTCCATAATGGATTCTGCCTAATATATATTCTCCTTCTTTCTAATTAAGTGGTAACACCTTGGTGGCAGAGTGAGCCTGTAAAATAATAAAGGGTTTTGCACTTGGAGGCACGGGAAGGCAGGCCCCGGGGAGTGATCCTCCCCAAGATACAGAAATTATTGCAATTACAGAGCAATTGTAGGGAAAGGAGAATGGAACAGCAGACTTTTCAGACACACTTTTCCAGCATTAATATTTTTAATTAAGGTTATTGGCAGTGAGTTATGACTTTGGCATAACAGACGGCACAACCTCTGCTGGCAAAGCCTGTGCGCTATACTATCTTTTCCTATGGTGGATGAGAAAGTGCAAACGTGTTTCTGCAAATATTACCTTGGTTCTGTGCAAACCCTTCCTACCTCCTGGTGTGGGGGCACTGCGGGAGCAATGCCGTTCTCTTGCAATTCAGGGACAATTTTATTAATGTTAGGTAATTCTGAGAGATCGTCGTGGCTCCTGATGGCCGCCTTGGCTTCTGTTCATGCAGGTGAGGTTCCTGGTTTTTTACAAACAGAAAGCTGGGATCCAGGAGATGTGGTGGGGGTGTGAGATGATCCAAGGCATTTAATTTTTTGAAAACATCACTCGGCATTGGTTTTAAAATCAATGTGTGTTAGGTGCTTCTGGAGACTCTTCCCCCTCCACCCCACCTTGGACAGCTAGTAACTCTTGTATGAGTTTAAGGATCTTGAAATATCAGGCAGTAAATGGTTTGCCTAAGGTCACATGGAAAGACAGGGTCAGATCAAGGAGCCAAAGCCAGGTCAATATATCCATTTATCATCCTAAACCCTTAGGGGGAAAAGTTCTGCTGTGAGGGTTTTTTTGTTGTTGCTGTGGGTGTTTTGGGGGTGTTCAGCAACCATAAAGGGCTAACTCCCCACCTACTGCCCTGCTAACTTCCCTGAGTTCTTCAGCTGGAAAATGTCATGGCTGGGTTATTCTGCCAAAAACTCAGCCAAGACCCTGAAAGCAGACGGTTGTTGCAGGAGATTGTTGACCAGTACATGGGATTATTTCAGCTTCTGCGGGAAGGATGTATGGCTGTATGCTGGTTTGACTTTGAAGAAGGCAGCTGTAGCCAAGAAAACAAGTATGCATGTTATATTAATCAGGAGTGGTTAGTTTTTGGAGAGCCTGCTGTTGCATGTCCGCATAATCAGGAAATAGGAGTTATTGGGTACTTACAAAATATCACATGTGGGGTTTGCAGCTCAGGTCAGTGGTGACGGGGTTTAAGGTTAACCTTTGCGACAGCGGCTGAGTGACCTCGGTTTTCTCAGGTGTGAAATGGGGCTAATAATGTGTGTCCTTATACAACGTCTTTTTGTCTGGAACTCAAATCTAAAGCTGGCCAGGTATTCGTTTCATATTCTCTCGGTTTCGAGAGGTGTGCTGTTTGGCAGGCAGTGCTTTGCCACACCGTGAGCAGGCTGGAGGCAAACCAGGAGCAGTCCCTTTTTCAGCACACCCCTTCAATGTTTTAAATAGCTGGATGCAGCTCTCGACATAGCTGGGAGAACATGAACCTACTTACCTGGGCCGTTTTTATTTTGTGGGCTGCAAGGCCAATAAGCTGAACCCGTCACGGTGGCTGTGACCCTGAGCAAGACATTCAACCTCTGTGCATCTCTGTGTCTTTATCGTTAAAGTTGAGGAACAAGGCTTGACCTCAGGAGGGATCGTACGGATGTAGAAATCGAAGAAGAGGTGAGAAGTCATGGAGATACAGAGGGACAGAGGTCTTGAAGTTCCTCTGAAGTCTCCGATAGTCCTTGCTGTTTACTCTAGGATACGGGGAAAGCGGGAGGTTTCCTCAAGGCCTCCCAAAATGACATCCGAACAATGACTGTGCTTGTGTCTTTCGCTATTTTAGAGTATTTCAGGCAATTTTCAGTAGTCAGTTTAGGTGCTGTCAGCACAAATGTGTGCAGTGTTACTAGAGCGATCGGGAGTTTTAAACCACACTGCATTTCAGACTACATTTTCTGGAGCTTAAATAAAGGTCAGCTCCACACGATGATGCCATATTTCAAAGTTAACACCTTTTCTTCCACTTTGGAAAAACTTCACCTCTGTCTTTGTCAAAGCTGACAAGAAAAGTTTGGTCCAGACTTTCCAAGTGTGGAGTAGAAAGACGTGTGGGAAGGGTGAGCCGAGAGAGGCAACGTCCTGCGCTCTGTGGGGTGCAGTGGAAACTGTCCTGAATCACACGGACAGTAGCCGTAGTTGAAACCCAGCATTTTGCAAGTCATCCACCATTCACGTGTCTGAGCCGCTGGATGTTGATATCATAAAGTAATACTCATTTTCATTATGTAGACAGCAGGCAACTTCACCCATCTCTACTGTTTCGCTTTCCCTTTGGACGCAGATGCAATCTGTCAACAAGCAGTAGTTGTTTATTACGTTAATTCACAAACTATTTGTCAGGACTACACTCAGAGGATTTTATTAACAGTATAAATTCCCTAAGATTTCTTATTTTACTATGCCTATTAGTGTAGATGCTAATTTAATCGTTTAGATTTCCTGTATGACCTGTCCTCAAACTTTGAAAGTAAAGCTCAAACCGGGTCTCCGTGCACGGTGGGATGTTTTGCTCTTCAAGCATTATAGCTCTTTCCCTAGAGTTCCGCAGGAGGGCTCTGCGTATGGGATATTTCTGTGTATGGCTCTTTCAAAAGGCCACAGGACACGGGTCGTTTATGCCTTTGCTCGGAGCCCAGCAGCCTTGGCCCCCAAAGCCTTGCCTCTAGGCAGCCAGAAAGGTCTCCCCATCCTTCGGTGTGGGTGCAGATGTCGTCAGGTCAGTCTTTTGTTGCCTCTGCTCCAGATTAATCCACTCAGTGCCAGGAAGGTGACCTGGCTAGGTAATGCTCATCAGTCACCCCGCTGCCTCTTCCTCGGGCTTTGCTTTGTTCCTCCGTACAAGTTGGGAGTTGCAGGTAGAGGAGGAAGAAAACCATAGCGGATACAGCTGCGGTTTACGCGCTGGTAAACTCCTTGTCCCCTGGGACAGAGGCCGGAGCCAGCCTGCGAGCCCTGGGGATCAGGCAGCGCGTGGGGCGAGGGAAGCAAAGCGCTGGTCTGGTCTCTGCCTGTGGCAGGGCTCTGGCGCTGCGGAGCTGCGCGCTGCCTGGAGCGGGGGGCTGAGCCGCAGAGTGCATCTCACCAGAAGTAATTTCCAGGCGAAATTGCTCTAAAGAAAAAATTGACTTTTGACATAGGCTGATAAGCACTGATGTTTGTTTCCAAGAGTTTGTATTTTATGCAATTTAATACTTAACAATGACTGACAACAGTAGCGATGGTGAAAAACATTAAAAATGAAGAAACTGCAGTCATTTCAGTTGGCTGCAAGCTTCTCTCCTGGTGGGTTTTCCACTGCCTGAACCCTATGATTTTCAGTATAAAGCCTGGTCTTTTATATGTCATTGGTTTTGCAAGCTGAGGCTTGCATCCCCAAATATCAAATTTCCAGCTGAATGTAGACCCAGTAGTCTCCACGAGGGATGCATTGAATGTTGTCTAATCTGTGAAGGGGAAACATCTTTTCCCTCTATGATTATCTTCATGAATGGGGAAAATGAAATGAGCATTAACGTAGGTTTTGTCCTTCTAAAAACCACCCCTTAATTGGGGTTCTTGCTGAAAGCCCTGTTTTGAAGGAAAGAAAGACTCAGTTAAGCTTGGTGTTTTCACTCATCAGTCATTTCTGTTCAGATCAATACTTCCGTTAGGACAAATATAACAAGGATTTGGAGGCAGGGTAGAAAGGAATAAACAGCATCAGTCTCTGATTCTTCTTTACTGGTGATTAACGTGGAATGGTCTGAAATAAATCACTCTGGGAGTCTCAGGACCTCTTTTCGGTGTCTTCTGCTTGGCGTACCTTTTGCCTATTCCCTGCCCCTTGTCTTTCACAGCGAGACCTGCGTCTGTCCTGCAACGTGGCAGAGCTGAGGTGGAATAGCACCCGTTCCCCAAGCAGGGCTCGCTGGGGATGGCACAACAAGAGGGTGAGGAGGGTGCAAGAGGACAGGGGGGTTGAAAGGTCCTCAGAGTCACGAGTGTTTCGGATAGGGCTTCCTCCAAAACTGGAGCTTGCCAGCGGTTGAAATGTCCTGTCCCAGGTGCTTGTTGATTCGTCAGCGGAGTGGAGATACGGGATGGAGGATGCAGCCTGTATGTGGTGCCCAGAAGCTTGGTATGAAGATACATCACAATCCTCCGTCATTTCTCCTAAAGAAGTTTCCTTAGAGGTAGGAGATGGCCACATTGCATCGAAGTGTCTGGTTGAATGTGGTAGCTAGTGGTTCAAACGCCTGTCTTGACTTCGTTTCGGTACGCTTCTCGGTCATCTCCGTGGCAGGTGTTGACCCAGTCGCCCAGTTTTTACAGACTGTTGATCCAAGGATCCTGAGTCAAAATCTTTTCTCGTGTCGTAGCTGAGAAATTTCAGTCTGGATTCTGTCTGACACCTGTATATAATCCCGTAACTACCAGTAGCTTGTGGGGTGATTAGGAAGTGATGAAGTCCTGTGAAGTAAGGGGGGGTCAGCAGTAGTCGTCTGTTGAGAGCCTGAAGCAGCAATACTTCATGCCAACTATAGAGACCCCTTTGTTTATTCCCATCTTTATTCATCATCATCGTCGTTATTTATTAATTAACTTTGTTTGCCAAGCCAACAGTGTGAGCTCATGTCTGGAGTCGAGTGCATCTATAATTAATTGCTAACTGTTGCTTTATGTTGTTGTGAGCAAAGAAGTGGTGAGTCTCGACAAAAAGCTCTGGGAACTCAGAGATTATGTGCCACAATCTGACTCCTCTTTGAGCAGGAGGAAGATCTGGAGCGAAATGGGTTGACCACGTGCCTTTAAGAGATATGTGTTTGCACTACACCTTAAGAAATGAATGATCCTATGTCACCCTGTCAGAAATCTTCCTTAACAGCTCAGAGTCTACTCTAAATCAAATAAAGCTTTTCCTTTTTATAACAACTTACTTCCTCCGCTCTGCTGACCTTAGAATGAGAATCAAAGGGAAAAAGATATCATACATAAAACAAAAAGAAAGAAAAACACAAAGAAGTGAATTGAATTCCACCTAAATGTCACCTTGCAAGTTGGGTTTTATTATTTTGATAGCAAGGCAATTTCGCTGACAAATCTGTTATCGGCTGCATGTTGTACAAAAGCAAAGGCGGGCATGTTATAGGTCATTGAAAAGTCGTTTTTAAATAACACTGGTCTAAGTAGTGCGTCGGAGCACTTGTTAGGGAGTATGTATATAAATGCATTCAGAGCATACAGATGTACTGGAGAACACTGTATAAGGGGCATAAATCAATCCTGTTTAAGCTGTACTGTTCCCTGAAAATCCTCCGCATTTGGATGCACTACAGCAGAGGAAGCGTGAGCTCCTCTAGGCAAGGGACAGAGAGGCAGCAGCCTCCTCTTCCCGATAAGGGGATTTTATGCTAAACTGCAGCAGGGTGCCCTTCCTTCCCTCCGAGATAGAGCAGCGTGGTGAGGAATTTCCATCATTAACGCGAGATCAGGGGAAGGAGGAAAAAACCTCAATCCTCCCCCCACCCTTTCTGATTTTATTGCCCTCCTGTGCCTTAAGTCCTGTTACTGATTTATACATAAAGGTGCTTTTCTCCCCCCAGGACACAAAAGTTGCAGGAACACCCGCTGGTGATGGTAATACGGGTGCTTGTAGGTCTCCGCTTCTTGCACCAAGGGTCACAGTCGTGCTCGGTGCAGCCTCACCAGCTCCCATGGGCACCATCCTGCGCCTGCGCGTCGGGAAGGTTTTCAGCATGGAGACAGGAAGGTTTTAACAGCTGGGAGTGTAGGTGGGCACAGGTCAGGGGAGTTTGAATCTGAGCAAGCCAGCATGCACTAACTCAGCTTGATTTTTGGTAATTCACTTTCCCTTTTTCTGTCTGCCGTGATGGTGGTTTACATGCTGATCCCTTTTCCCATTCTTTGTAAGCTTTCTTCCATGCTTATACTTTCTAATGCCGGTACAGATAGAGTACAGTACAGTTTCTGATTCTTTGGCTGGAAGAATTTAAAAATGTGCAGAGTTGAGCAAAAATTTGTGCTCATAGATCAAGAGTAAACCTTAAACTTCAGCAGTTTTACGTATTTGTCTTTTCTTCTTATTAAAAGAGACATTTTTTAAAAAGCCGACATGAAAAATCTAAATACGTGGGGGTAATTACATATTGTAATTGCATAGTAAACAAATAACTAAGGTTAACTCTGTGTCTGTGCAGTCACAGGACCGCACGGGCCATGACCTGTCTGCACATGTGGAGTTCCAACGAACCGCATTGATATTTTTTTTTTTTTTTCCCCCCGGGGTAACTCTGTACGTAGCTGCTTCACTGCAGTTTTTGATAAACACTTGTGAGATTGATGGGCAAATCTGAAGCTGAAGCAAATGAGCTATTTAGGAGTCAGACCCATTACCACAGGCTCCCAGGCTTCATTTAGTGCACATGCAATCCTGTAACTCCGTACTGTTGTGTTTGATATTTTCTTACAAGGGCAGAGTTAGAACGCAGCATGCTTTCCACGGAGAAGGGAAGAGCGGTTGCCCAAATGTTCTTGATACCCTCCACAAAGGGCTCCATTCCTCCGCAGCTTTGGGGCTGTAAATCAAACGGGAGCAGGGGAGAATTGCACCCACATCGTTGGAAGCAGCAGCCGAACGGTAGCATTGAGCATCCAAGACGGTCTTGCATGCGTAGCTGTGAATTTATTCATTTTTTAGCTTCAGCAAGGTCATTCACACTGCTAAGCATAATCCCGACACGTTAGCAGGAGTGCTGTCCAATTCATTCTCGCCCCATTAAGCAACACGCTAGTCAGGTTCTCCTCCTCTCTCCTAGTTCTTTTTCCCCCAGTCGTATACAGAGAGTCATCTCTCAGAAGCACAGGTCCCCGTGAGCAGAGCAGATAGTGTTCTGCAGTGCTTGCAGCCTGGTTTCTGAGGCTTCCAGAGCGACGCATTCTGGTGGGCTGACTGGGAATCCCAACGTGGTAACTGCACTGTAAACTGGACTTACCCTTCCTTGAACTGCAGGGTACAGCGACATACCCCGGCCTCCGAACTGCTTGCTGGCTCAGGGATCTTCATCTGCGCTGCAGGCTTCAGCTTAAGAAAAGTCATTGGCATTCCAAATGTCTTCGTTGTCAACACTCATCTTTGCAGGGGAAGGTGGCAAGCTAATTTTGCTTTTGCCTCAACCTGGGATTTGCATCAAACTTTCTACAGACCCAAGCTTACATTTCAGACTCGCTTACTGGTAAAAACGCAGTGCTGGGTTTTTGACAGCCACCCTTCCACCGAACAGGAAAGATTCTCTTTGGGTTTGTTTCGCTGACCTGATTTTGTGACAAAGCTCAAGGAGAATCGCACTGCCTCATCCTGCTAGGATAGATGTCAGTTCTGCATGAGTTAGGCCAACCTGAGAGGTCTTCAGAAGGAAATATGCCGTGTCGATTAGATTGTAGAAGGTGTCAGCAGGAGAGGAGCGAACCAGTCTCCTCTGAGAGATCTCCTTTGGGGAGATGAGGTCCTTCTCCTGTATAAGTCTATGTGCTGCTTGTCCATTCAGATGTGCTCACATCTGGGAGCAGAGCCTGGTGTACCAGGAGACGGGCTCCCTTCCTTCAGTTTTCTTCTGCCTCCCCAGCAGAAATCCCCAGTTCAGACCTCTTAGAGGTGCTCCTTATTTTCTTTATAGCTTTTACACCAATAATCAGCTAATTTCCAGACGTATCGGTAGGCTGGGACTGAGGAGAGTTCTGCTTTAGTTCTGGTTATTCCTCCCACAGACTTTGTGACTCTAAATAAATAACTGAAAACTCCTCTGTGTGTGTCTCTCCCCCCTTTTCCTTCTTTGTCACACCTGGTCAGATCACGGATTGTTTAGGGACAGGGCTTCCTCTGTCCCTGCTCCAGTTCTGCTCTCTCAGCTGCCCCTCAAGCCATGGCCGTAGAGACATGGGCAAGTGAAGATGGTTTGCAAGAAACCTTGAAGCTGAAGTTGCCATCCTTCCTTGGTCCGCGGGTCCCGTCAGGTACATGCCTCTCTCGCCCTGTCCCAAGGAGAGCTGGTGCAGCCCGCAGGTGCCTCCTGCGCCGTGCTCACCGCGACACTCTCTTGGTTCAAATCCCCAAGTTTAACTGAAATCTCGGTAGAGTAATGGGAGTCCATGGAAATCAATGGAGAAGAGCTGAAAACAATTGATTTGAATCAAAACACACTGCAATCAAATTTGGAGGGGTTGAACTAATGGATCATAAGGTGGCTTGTGAATGGGTCATTGAATTGAACTGAAAGGTCTTGCATCTTCATTACAGCTAACTGAAACTAGTATAAATGATGAATTTTCTAACAATGTTTAGTGTCTTTTTTTCTGTACTGATAACTGGATTGCAAAACCAGCACTTGGGAATTAACCCATATATACGGTGTTGGGAGAGGCAAAGGATGGAATTTGCTGGTCGCAGGTTCCTCCATGTATGCGGACAGGCCAATGACTGGATTTTAGAGTTATCCTTGCTGCTAACTCCTGCATTTTGCCCCACTTAGCACTCCCAGAACTAGCTAGCTATTTCTCCTGCCCTGTTATGGCAGAGTTTTGAGGTGGAGAGACGTGCTGCCTGCCAGAGGATCTGCATTCAGGCAATATGCTGACCAAGGTGCGTTTATTGTTGCATTTTTTTATTTTGACAACAGTGATTTGGAGCATCTCCTCTTACTCCACCAAATTCTGGAAATTCTTTGTAATTTCCATTATCCTAATGTAACTTTCCTCTATACCACAGAAACAGAAGGCGTGAACGATTCACTGGTTTTTATAAAATCTCATTTTTTGGTCAGACTGAACTTCCCATGCTATAAGGTATGATTTATTACTGCGGTGATTAAGGGACATTGTTGATATTTCTGAAAATTTTCTTTCAGAGCTGAAGGCTTGCCTACGAGTCAAAAGGCAGTAGAAATATATGGGCATGTAATGGAGCGTTTGCAATTTCCTATTAAGACGACGCTCATATTTGTTTCATGCTCCTCTGGATGGGGTAGTGAATCAGGAACGGAGTTGTCTGACTGCACGTGTTCTATGGGAGCCCTGATACGGACGTGAAAGGAGAATGTTTTCTCACGAGCTCCGCACCTTGATTTATCTTGTGACAGCCTTAAACTGGTAGTCTCTGATCTTGTTACTGCGCTTGCCTACTAACTTCCCTTCTGGTTGGACTCAGCCTAGCATTGGGGTGCAGTGCCTGGATTTAAATCCCTTCTCCCCACTCCGGGGTGAGGAAGGAGCTGGCTGTGTTGCCCTCCTTGACTGGCCAGGGGTTTTAACCGCTTGATGGTCATGTAGCAGCCCCAGATGTTTCCTGAAGTAGTGGGACCCTTCTCTGATAGATGCCCACTCCCAGAATCAGACCCTGGGCTCTGGGAGAAGGGACTAATACCCAGCCCTCGATCAGCTCACTTGTCTCCTGGGCAGGATGAGAAGCTCTGAACGCCCAGTGTTGCCAGCTGATTCATACTGGGAGACTTTACTCGCTGCAGGGCTTTTTTGGCTCGGCCCTGGCCTTTGGCAGGGTTCAACCTGGAATGCCTTCTCCAGAGCCTTCAATAGCAGATCAGCCTCCCAGGCGTTTTTAACACAAAGGGGAAAATGAAAAGCCCTTCGGGAAGCTGTCAGCACTATTTCTGTGCAGGGCAATGCTCTCTGGGCTCCAGGCAAGCGACAGTATAGCACGGAGGGATCTCTGGGTGGAAGGACGGCGGGGGAAGAGATGCACAGCAGCAATGAAGCAGTGCCTCTCCCTAGCAGAAGCCATGTACGTATAAGCACTTCTGAACCTACCACTGCGTGTCGTATGCAGATGGAGCTCCTTGGTTATGCCTGTCAGGTATAAGCGGGTAGCTGATTTTTTTTTCAGCTTGTTTATCAGACCTAATAGAAAATGAAGTTTCTTCGGGTTGATGAGCAATGTGAATCTCTGTCTCTTTCCTTGTCTACCCACCTGAAAGATGCACTTAATAACCATTGATTGTCTGGGAGGAGAAAGTGTGTGGCTGTAAATGTACCTTTCCACCCTTACAAGGTGTCTGATTAAAGAGCGGAGGTAGCAGCAGACGGATGGGAATTGTAGGCAGAGAACTCATACAGTGGGTCCTGGTGGTTCTCATTAACGCCCTGCTCGCGCACCTCGAATACAAAGGCTTGCTGTTGCGTTTGCAGACAGCTCAAGACGTGGATGCGTTTGCGCAGCACGGTGGGGGTCACCGGGAGGCTGAAGAGAAGAGCGATTGAAAACTAGCAGGCCCAGTGGGAGAGATGTGGCTGATGTGCCAGTGGATGCACGAGCCCCGGGGAGCAGCAGATTGACACTCTGGGACTTCAGCTCGAGCAGGGAGGGTTACGGAGAGTTAGTTGCTACCATGCATCGTGGTCCAAGGTCCACCTTGCTTTTCAGAGGCGTTTTCTTGGTGACAAAGCACAGCTCTACGCCACGTTTCTGAAATCCTACTGATGTGATTCTTTTATCTGTTAGCCCTTAGCCTAATCAAAAGACCACAAGGAGACCTGGTAATTGATTGCAAGAGGTGGTTGACCAAGCCCTCTTTGAGCCCAGCAACGCAAACTGTGAGATTTGCTGCTAACACTATTGGTTTTGTTTAGTCAAGACCAGAGGAGGCTACTAGAAATAAGAGAGGGGTTTTGCAAATGAGGGTGAAAGAGAATGAGATGAGGTCACGTTTTTGGAAGGCCTTTGGCTAAGGATGCAGGGTGTTGGGTCACCAAAGAATAATGAGGTTTAAGAACAGTCATCTCCTGAGCAGCATATTCCACAGTCATCAGAAAGCACTCTGAGGTCCTTCGGAGAGTTGTTTGGGTGTCACCAGTCGTAGCTGCTCTCGGGAGTCACCATTGTTTGCTTCAGTTTCTCCTTGGCCCTAGCTAAGAGGATACGGACTCTGGTTTTCCTTGTGTTCAGCAAGACTTCAAAATCGCAGCTCAGGATCACTTTTGGTTTAATAAAATTAGCAGGTCAAGCTAGTGCTAGGTTTGGGGGTTCTCTCGGTTCTTCAGTACCGTGCCGCCTTACCACAGGCGTGTCTCTGCAGGGCACCAGGAAGCTTAATAGCTTGAGCATAAGTCTTTGCAAAAAGGGTACAAAATGGAAAAAAAAAAACCAAAACAGAAAAAAAAAGTCCAGTGAGCTAAATAGGAAGTAGGTCTAAACTGAACCTAGTCTGTTAATTGATATCTAACTGTTTTGTTTTCCATTGTAACTCAAAAGTTGGGTTTAAATTTAAAAGTTCCTCCTGAATACGAACAAAGCTCTTCATTGCAGTTCAAAGTGGTTTTCTCTACTCCAAAGCAATCCCAGGCAGGCAAAAGTGACAAAGCAGTGCAGGTATATCTCCCAAATTTTAAAAATAATTTTTCATTTCTTTGTGCGGTCAGGTGGCTGTCAAGGACAGCAGAACATAACATTTTGGTATTGTTCAAGTATTCTTCCATGAGTTACAAGGACAATCTGAGCCCCTATAGCCTGCTCGCTAATCTCTAGGCATGAACTGTTCCCGGTTTCTCTCTTTCTTTAAATTGCCCTTCTCCCAGCTCTGCCCCAGGATGAGTCTTTAGGGATTCGTATTGACTTGGATCAATGCTTTTTTGTTGTTATTGCACTTTGCAACAAACCCATGTTTGTAAGAAACCCAGGTTTGACTTTGAAGGTGGGACTTAGGTCCTTTAAGTTGCTCTGATACCTTTGGAAATTGTATCTATCAACAGAGGGTGACGAATACTTGCAAAGGAATGTGCAAGGCAAGAAAAGAGAAAGTAAAAGAGACATTTCTGTTGCTTGGCACGGATAAACATCCATCCTGAGGGTTTGTCACATTATTTGCTCTATTTGAGAACGTTTGAGGCCACAGAGTCCAGCTCACCTGTTCCTTATTAAAAAAAAGAAAAATTCCCAGAGAAAATGGCCACTATTGCAACCTGGGAGAATTTGTAGCAAAGAGACTAGCAGAAGTATATTTGCATAACAATTCAAATCAGTATCAATCACCTCCCAGAGCGGGCTGTCAGCTGCTCGTAAACATGTCCCCACTGTGACAGATTAGCTCGTCTGTGAAGGAGTGCTCTGTCTGCAATCATGGACTGTGAGGACTAGCTCCAAGACAGCACATCCTTCAAAGGGCATCTCCGAGAAAGAGACCCAAATTCTCCAGGGTCACTTCTCGAGCTTCTGAGGTCAGTGGGATTGGCCTGAGCTCTTTCTGAGCTCTTGATCATCATGGTCCAAAGAGCTGGCTGTGGATTGCAGTTTTTCTTTCTTCCTTTGAGTTCATGCTTTTGAGCTTAAGTTTTTTTCCTTTCACTTTTACTGGTTTTGAGAGTCCTTTCGGCAGCTAGGGAAGATTTTCTCCATCAGCTCTAAATCCAACACCAAACTAGGTCCAGTTTACTTTGAAGATTGCAAATCCAAAACGAAAACTAAAGCTGATCCAGCTCAAGCCTTCTCTAGTAAGTGATATTACTTGATCAGATACTAGCCACGTGATGAACCTGCGATTGGGAGAGCTCTCCTCCACTGAGCCAGATGCTTACAAATTCCGCCAGTGATTATCACAGCGAATACCACATTGAAAGTCTGTGAGCAGACTCAGGGGCATTTCCCAGCAGCTGCAACCCCTGCCTTCCGAGACCCAACCTAGATTGGAGGGGGGTCACAGCTGTTGCACACATCTTTGAGAAATAAGCAGATCTTGCCCTTTACAGGGAGAAGTTCAGTACTTCTGGTGTCCAGAGATCGCGGCAATCACGTGGTCAGAAATCAGGAGGGCTTTTGAATTGACTAAACTTGCACTAGCTGGAGAGAATGTCATGTTGGACTTGCACCCAGGGTCAGCAGTCAGGTTCAGCGTTCAGCATCCAGGCTCCTGGCTCCATATTCTGCCATCTCCTGGAAGGGACATGTGATTTGAACAAGTGCAAGAAGCTCTGTGCGAGGACTGACAATGATCCTCTGCAGACGCTGCTGGGAAGTCAGCCAAGCTTTTGGTTGGTGCACCTCATGGCTGAGCAGCCAGCACCAAGATTTGTCAACTCGCCCACAGCGTGGACCCACCGGCCCGCAGCTCTGGAGTTGTCTCAGGACTGTGGGTCTCTGCCAAGCTGGAAAGAGCTTTCCTCTTTCCTCCAGGAGAGGTGGTAGCGTCGTAACATGGGCCTGCAGGACACTCTGGGAGCAATGGCTCGTTGTCATTACAGCCACATACAGGGCAGGGTGGGGTGTTTGGTAGATGTGTGGCAAGACCTTGCCACGATACATTTGCTTGTTTGAGGATAATTTAATCAAAAATAGTATTATGAAGTCTCTTGTATACGAATTACCAATTGTTACTCAGCCAGCTGTAAAGCTTGTGAAATAAGTCATAAAATGTATTCAAATCACCAGAAATTCGTTAGGCACTAAGGGCAGCATTCATTTCACTAAACACAGCTCATCTCTCTAGAAGTTAGGCATCTGTCTTAAGCTAATTGTGTGAGTTACTTCTGTCATCAGTGGTGGGAGACCTGCGCTTCCAGATGCATCCCAACCCATCCTGAGTTGGATGAGACAGATCCGGCCTTACAGCCACGTCCTCGATTCAGGGAGCTGTGTAAGTGCGCCTCGTGTATTTTTACTCACGGACACAGGTCCTTAACTATCTCTAACTCTCTAGCTCTCTCTCTCTTTATTCATGCTACTGAATGGTGTCCAGAAATATGGATTACTGTTCAGCTTCATGTGTTGTATTGTCTTCTGTGTATCTCAGCAAGACCATGGCATATAGAAAAAAAAAAAGACCCTTCAAAAAGAGGTTTACTGCAGAATGAACCTCTGTTATTTGGAAAGGGCCGATGTCAGTCATCTGGAGGAATGGCCAAGGGTCCGGATTACTCTTGCCTTTTCACCTGTTCTCTAGTGCCGCGTCCTGCTAACGAACCCCACGGTGCACTTCACGCCCTGCGGCACGCAGAGGAAGGCTCCTGCGGCAGCGGGGCAAGTCACGGCTTCCCTTTGTTAACAAGGACTCCTAAACTCAGCCCAACTCTTCGATACCTTTTTTCAGAGATTCTCTTTGCAGAGAGTTGCGGTTGGGTCTCTCCGTTAACCTCAGTGGGGCTGTGTCAGTTTATGCCAACGGAGGATGGAGAGGGCAGTGCTTAAACCTGAGCTCCTCTCACTCATCACTAACAATATTACTGCATGGGAGAGGAAGGGGAGCCTTGCATTTGTCAGTAATAACTGTGAGAGCTGAACCTAAGGATCCTTTTTTGTGCACATCCGTCCTCCCTCCGCTAATTGCTTGGCTCTGCAATACTGCTGGGGGGCTATCGGGCTTCACACTTCAAAACTCACCCTGGGAAATTTGGCACAGAATAAAACGCAGTGTTCAGGAGAACACTGCAATTGTTCAGAAAGCCCACCGGGGTTTCAACCCTGCCTTAGAATGGATTTTTTTAAGGGGTGAATTTTTTTTCTAGTAAATCACCAAGGAATATAGCATTGAAGAATAGGTTTCTGTAAGCATCCCATTAATTTTTTCATTTAGTTTGAGCTAAGCTAATATCTTCTGCTTTTGTGACAAGTAAAATGGAAGCTGCAACGCAAAGTGTTCAGGGCAATACTGCTGCCTATCGAGTCCTTGAAATATATCTGCTTATTCATCCCTTTTGAAACTAGGAGGTAGCTCTTTCTCCATTGTAGAATACGTTCAATTTTGTTGATCTAGAGAGAAAAGGGAAAAAAAGTCTTAAAGCGCAGTTGATACTTTTCCTCATATACTCATGATCAGCCCATAGGCTACACTCACCTTCAGAACCACCATTTGACTTGCATCAAGACAAGAAATTCTTGTCGCTTTGACCAGATGCTAGCATATCCCATTTTGATTTTTGCAATACAAAGATTTTAGTAATAGCCAGGGGACTTGCTTTGAAAAAAGTGTTAATGTTGCAACAGGTTGTTTCATTTTGGTACAGAACACAGCTTCAAAATATCAAGATTTTCTACACTTTCAGACAGCTCTCAGATGGATATTCTATTAAAAGTCTATAACCATTGACCAAAATAACCATTATGCTTAAATCAGTAATCTCAAAATATCTCACACCGCAGATCTTTATTATATAGCACGCTTAACCTGACTTAATGTATTATATAGCACCCATTAGCGGAATATATTAACTTCAGATGTTCGCCTTTCTACATTAATAATGCAATCATGAATTTATGCCAGACATTTTCTGTTCTAAATTGCGTAAGAAAGAGAGATCTGAAAAAATATGAAAAAAACTCGTGTGCATCTATTGAATAAGAAATACTTTATTTTGTAATATTTTGTGTTAATCCAAGAGCTTGAAAACAAAATATTTGAGTTTTGGAACAACTGACGTGAAGACAAGCAAACCAACTGAACAGCGGTGTGTTGGTCAAGGTTAAGACTCTTTTATCATAAAGACAGACACGTTCCTCTGAGCTTGCCATGGGCAATGTGTTTGTGCATTAGATGGGAAGTGTAAGAGCCTGGTATCATTTCATTTGCTGGCTTTTAACGGCTTGTGCTTTTGAAAATGAGATGATAGGTAATTATAATATAATTGCTACTTAGCGATCTTTATTAGCCTTTGGCATGATGGCCTTTTTGTGTGATTTGGGAGGCTTTTAATATGGTGGCCTGAGCAAATTCTTTATAGTTAAGACAGAAACTATTTGGCATACGTTCTCAGATGCTTGTCTGGTTGCAACTTCTAGATGGATTTGTTTTTCTGTGAAAGGAGAGAAAAGAAGGCAATACGAACAAGTCACAATCATTTGGTTGTAAATACCCAGTATTGACATCAGATATGTTCTCAAAATCAGCTCACACAGTGAAAGAGAAATGCTCAAAATCACCAGCCAGTGTGTTGAATAATTTTCAACAGAAAGAAAGCACAATTAGTTCATGCACATTCCAGGAGCAGAGAGAAAGACTGAATTTGTCATGTAAATCATTTCTTGTAAATTATTCACTCCGTCTTACTCTACGTACTAGCAAGGCAGGAAGTTTTCCCTGGAAATCAATAACCAAACATGGGAATTAGGGAAAAACACCCTTACCTGGTACCTCAGGTTTTTTTGAATATGAGTAAGATGAAATGAAACTGTATCATCTGAGGACTAGGCAGCAAGTCTGTTGCCTTCAGGTTGTTTTTAACTGATATGATTATATATATTTTTCTCTTATGCTGAAATTACTGTGCTCCAGTTTTTCCCCTCTGCGTATCCGTCCAGAAGTGGTGCCTGGGCAGGGCTGGCTGTGGGGTGCAACGTGTGAATTAAGGGATTAAATAAATGAAGCGCTGCAATACGTTCAAGAGTTAAAGCTGCCCTCTCTCTTGCAATACCGCTCCCTAATCCGCACAGCCCATCGCAGCCAAACGCGAGACGTGTCCCAGAGGGATTTCCCACCCGGACAGAGGCTGCTGGCGCTGGCGCTCCCTCCTTCAGCACAGCCCTTCCCAGGGGTGTATGCGGCGCCGTTGTTGCAACACCCCAGTGCAACAGGAATGCTGACACAGGTTTTTGGTGTCTCGGTGCATTAGACGTTGCGCTGCGCCCGTGACGTGCTGGGCAATCCCGAGCCGTGGCCGTGCCTTGCCCGTTTCCAAAGGGAGCTCTCTCGGGGTGGACCTGCCCTGCGGTGAGTTTGCACAGTGCCTCCCAACAGGGCTTTGATCTTGTTTTGGTTCTCCAAGCACTGCCATGAAATAAATAAATCAAAATCAAGGAGTAATAGGAGTGCTGAACGGAGATGCAGCTAATAGAGCAGCAGTCATTAGAGGTACACAGCTGGCACTAATACATCATCTCTGCTGGTGCTGGAGGAATTTGCATATCCAGATTAACAAGCTCCCGAAGCAACGGTTGCTAGATAAGCTCTTGGCTCTGCCTGTTGGGCCCATTCCGGTGGACTGTGGGCTCCCACAGTTGCCCAGGACCAGCTGCCTCTCCAGGAGCCAGTGCCTGCGGGATATTGAACAAACCTGGTGAATCTGGTGGAAGTGGGTAAAGAAAATGCAAGACCAGGTCCCTTTTCTTGCCAAGGCCAAACTCTTCCCCCCGAGACTGAAGACTCAAAGAGCCCCTCCATGTCTGTGCATTTAAATTAGGTTTCTCTTCATCCCCACCCGTGGCAGGAGTGGAATAGCTGCAAGCAGGGCAGGTTTCACACGCAGTGTGAGTCCCTCCTGCCCACTGGTGGGTGACCTTCCTTCTCATGGCCCGGAGCTGTAGACCCCTGCCCGCTCAGCCCTTAGACCTGGCCTGGACCTCCAGCTCCCCCCCTACCGTCACCCTGACCTGGAAGCAGCGAGCGAAGGAGGAGGAAGACTGCTCTGACAGGGAGAAATCCCTGCCCCATCCTCCGAAAGCAGTCCTCGGAGAGGAAACCTGCAGGAGCTCCAGGGGACGTTTTGCTGCACAGGGCTGCTCCTCGATGGAGCAAACTGTTTGAGGCTGGAGCTGAGGGAGCTGCTGTCAGTGCAGCGAGCTGCAGGGAGCCGTCTGTCGGAGCTGTGTCTGCAGAGAGAGCACGGATCCCCCTTCCCCTCCCTTCCCTGCCCCGTTGGGCAGCACTGGCTCGGGGGGAGGCAGGTGAGGATGCCATGCCGGCAGCCCCCGCGCTCCCTCCTTCGAGCGTCTCGGGAGGGTGATGGGTGGTGTCAGTTGTGCTGGGAGTCCTGAGGCCCCCGTGGCAGCGTGACCATAGCACATGTCCCCGTGTCAGAGCCCCTGCGGTGACCCTGGGCTGGGGATGTGCTCGGAGGTTCTGCTCTGCTTCTCGTGCCCCACCCAGCGCACGGCAAATATCCGAAGAACAACCCTGGGATGTGGCTCAATACCAAATTCCCGGCAGCGCTGGTCCAGCAGGTAGGGAAGCTGAGGGCTCGTCCCGTGCCATGCCCGTGGGGCTGGAAGTGGTCACCTGTCCCCTCCATGGCTTCACCATGACCAGCACAAGGCAGGTAGGGTGCGTGGGGGCTCGGGGGTCT
Source organism: Calonectris borealis (assembly GCF_964195595.1). Lineage (NCBI taxonomy): Eukaryota > Metazoa > Chordata > Aves > Procellariiformes > Procellariidae > Calonectris > Calonectris borealis. Next base: position 1,934,640 of record NC_134320.1, read on the forward strand.
CTGCTAATTTTTCTATGCAGGAATACAAAAGGAGGAAAGAAACGCAGAGACAAGTCCCTCTCTTCTTGCATTTCCAGCTCAGTATAGTCCACTAACATCTGCACATTAATGGGATGGCTGGAGTCAATAACTCTGCTCCCGATGCCCTGACACCTTCTAGCAGCTCTACCCCCTACCACAGCTCTCTATTTTTATTTGTCGGGCTCACCAGATGTAACCTCTCCAACAGCATAGGAGAGACTCGAAAAATAATTGGACCAAGTGGGAAATGCGGCCGTTGCCTTCCTAAATCTACCCACGTCTCATGGGAGCAGGGAGCAGGCACGAGCCCCAGCCGGGAGATCCGGAGCTGCTGCCGGCAGCGGTGCAGGGACCCCGAGCCCGTGTCGGCTGCGGCACTCGCAGTTGCACCCAGGGCACTCGGAAAATGGCTGCCACTGCGCAGCAGCAGCTCCCTGACCTCAATTTTCTCAGTGGAGAAAAGAGCAGGTCAAGTGGAAAGTGCTTAAGGAGGAAATTTGTTTCCTTACAGACAGGGAGTCAGGAAGATAGGTGGCTATCGCGTGTACAGGAATAAACCAAATTAATTTTGTACTGTGCGGTGAATCGAGGAGCTGGAGGGCAAGGGGGAGAAGAAAAGAGAAAGCATGGAAGATAATGGACTTTGATGTTTTACTCAAACTCAACAAAACACCTGGCAAGAAGCAGGGATGCGCTACAACTGCAGCTCAAAACACTCCTAACCCAGGCAACTGCTTCCCTTTTGTTTTCTTTCTTTACAATCTAATCCCAAGCATTAACCGGAGTGGCTTATATTTCCAGTGTAATAAAAGGTGCATTGTGAAGGGGAGATGGAGACAAGAGACTTTAATAACTTCCCCTGCTTCCCCCGAAGGGCTTGTGCCATCCAGCTCTCGCAATGCAAAACCCCCCAAGCGAGACCCCCGCCTGGAGGGGAGGGCTGGGGGGAAGGGGCGGCGGGCGTTGGGAGGACATGGCCCTCCGAAAGCAAGATCAGTGCCGTGTCTTTCTGGCAGACTTTTTCCAAACCGCTATTTCTTCCTGCCCCTGCAAGAGGGGCGGGAAGGTGCCTGAATCCTGAACACCGATACCCTGTTAAAAATGTTGCTGTCAACATCGTCTTCCTCTGCTGCCTCGTTTTCTCCCTCTCGTCATCTGTGCCAGCCTCTCTGCATCAGATTCAAGCCCCTGGAACCAGGCTCAGCCTGGATTTTTTTTTTTTTTTTAGTCTATAGATACCTGTCAAGCCTCTGCTTGCTCCTGTTCCCCAGTTTTGGGACAGGAACAGGCAAAAACTATTCCAAGTCTTCCCATAAAAACAACTTTAAAGTCAGGCTGGAACAAAAGTGACAGCGCTCTTCTAATGCGAGCTTCTAAAAATACGTTACGTGGTTGATAATTGGATGTGAGATTAAAAGAAAGTTTTAAGCAGAAGTCAGAGCTACTTATTTCTGGCAAATTCCCATCTCACCCACCCCTTGTGAAATGTCACTGCGTATCAATATTGTCTGGCTGGAAAATGTAAATTGTGGTGAACTGGCAATCTCTGCCGAAAAAGCAGCGAGCTGGGTAGTTTTTGGCTTTAACTAGAAGCGTCTCTGGGCTGTCTGGTACACCAGCACCTTCCCTGCTGTGGCCACGGTCAGGCCCCAGAGCCCCCCCGTGCCCCTTCTTGCATCTGGTGCAGCCAGAGGCAGAACCCCCCCGCGCTGCTCCTGCACCCTGCTCGGGACCAGAGGGCGACCCTAAACCCAGCAAACCCGAGCGACGTCTCTCCACCCCCCCGAAGTTGGAGGAGGGGGTTATTGCCTCCTTGACGTAGATGTGTCCCCTATGCCACGCGTGAGCCCCGGACAGGGAGCTGCTGGGGCAGGGTGCTAGCTTGGGGTGCGTGCTGCTGTTTCACCAAAAAAACAGAGCTTTGTCCTTCCTTGGTGTCTCTGTGCCTGGCGTTTTGTTCGTTGGAGGCTTAACGTGGACCTCGTTACAGGTAACGTTTAATAACCGATTTCCCAAGCAAGGGCATGCTACCTTTTTTTTAGCGTTCTGGGACATTCATATACATTTGTGGCTATGTAATAAGGGCTTTCTGGATACCTTGCCATCGTTCTTTACAGATCTGCAGATCAATAGAACGTGTTATTCTGATAAAAATTATCAATTAACCCCAAACTGGTTTTGCCCAATTTATCACCTCATTCCAATGCGTGGATATATCTGTTTGGTTGAAAATGGGAAGGGTGAGCTCATTAGCTTTAGCTTTCCTCACGCAGCGGTGTTTTGCAGCCTACCAATAAAATGCAGTTCCACAAAACGCTGCGGCTTAGGTAATGCTGTGAATTTGCATTTTTCTGATAAAACTAGGGTTGTTTTTTTTTCTTTTCTTTCCACCAAGTGGCTGGTTTGAAAGGGATGAAGTGCCAAACGTATGGTACGAGAAGCTGGTCCGAGACACGTCCTCCCCGTAGTGAGCAGGGTCGGGTGTCCCAGGGAGCCCTGCAGAGGCGAGCGGGAGAAGGGTGACAGCGTTTCTCCACGCACGGCACGTGGGCAGTTCCCTTTGCACGGTTGTAGCTTTTTTGATACCTGCAAGGTATATGTGGGTCTTTTAAGGACAGGACCTGCTGACTTCCAGGCCAAAGCAAGCCCTTTTCTCCCTGTCTTGTGTTCTGGAGCTTTTGGGGTCTGGAGGCCAGGAGAGGGATTTCTCTAAAGTATATAAATAACAGGAAAGCAAAGTCTCATTGAAAGGCAACAGCACTTACTCTCCTGTCTTTCGAATATGGATGTGTCCAGATCAAGCAAGCCAGAGCGAGCCGTGAAAGACGAACCTGTTTGAATCTTGCCCTGCCCTCGCGCAAGCTGAAGTCCATTCCCCTTTTCTGTGTGGCTTTAGGAGTGATTTCGGAAGCGGCTGTAGCTCTGCATTCCACAACATAAATCCTCAGCAGGAGTTCATCCAGCTGAACCTTAAAGCTGACTGCTTCGCTTTATGGAGATCTCTCACATTTTTCATTGCCTTTGCATCAGACCTCATCGGTCCCGCTCTCCTGCCAGAATATGAAGTGCCATGAAAAATCCGATCTCTTTGAAGCTGACATTAAATTATGGCAAATAAATATGTCGCTTCAACACAGTTTCAGCTCTCCACATTGTTCCAGTGCGCTGTACGAAGATATTGCCCACATAAGTAACTACCCAACTGACCTCCATTATTACCTATAAGCTTTTTGGAATAAAAGGAAATTGGCCTTTCTCTGGAGACTTCTTTTTCTTTCACATGAAGGTTTGCTAGATCTTATTTTACCTCTGTGTGTATATCTGCTTAAATCCAACTCTCTGGACTAAAAAAACTCCATCATATTCCTAGAACCGTACCCGATAAGGCCACAAGGTCATTACAGTAATGTGGCTGGACGTAAGAGCGAAGCGGAGGCGGCCGCCCGGGCCCTCGCCGCGGGACCATGCGTTCTGGGATGGCAGCGTTCTCGCTGGCTGCGATGGCATCGGGAGCTCGCCCGTCCTTTTTGTCTACCCGTTTTCTGGACCAGTTTCTATCCTGTACGTTTTTATCCTGTGCAATCCTCCAAGGACTCTCAGTCTGTTCTCCTGTTATGAGTGTAGTATTGTACTTGTAAACACCCGCCTGTGGCCTTTTCCGAGCAGCAACGCTTGGGCGCACAGGTACTGGTGCTAGAAACAGGCAGGAGTGCCTGCGCGCGGAGGTGGAGCTGAACATCTGTACGCGGGGCCAGTTAATGGAAAGGGAGATGGAGCTCTCGCTCTGGAAAGAAACGGCTTGCAAAATCCTCTCTGCAGCTGTCTGGACGAGGTATGTGTGTGCGTTATTCCCAAAGTTTCTATCCACGGTGGAGCCAGCACAACAGCCTCCTGCTAGTCACCTGGGACTCACGGGGGATTTGTTGAGGGAGTCTGGAGGTTTAGTAATTATTTAATTAATAAAGAAGAGGAGACTCGGTGTTGTCAGCTCACACTCTGAGCTGGGAATCCTGAGCAGAAAGAGAAGTCGTCTGAGCTAAATACGAAGCAGCTTTCAACCTCGCTAAGCTGTTGAAACTGAAACGTTAGCATCAATCTACTGAAGTCTAATTTTGTGCTCCCTGCGTGTATGAGCAAAAATGGAGTTCGGGGATTACAATGGAGTGATTTTTGTTGTTTTGTGACAGACAGATCAGCAATAAGCCAGGCAAGTTCTACACAGAGATGCAAGTACTGGTCCCATTGCGACAGCAGCAGATAATACTCTGAAAGAGCAGAGTCTGGGGTTGGCATTTCATACTTGGTTAATGATGCATTTCCCTGTATCTGGGCATCTGACATGAGCGCGTTGTAACCAGACCTCTCATCTCGCTCATGCTGCCTCTGTAAAGCTGCTGGTTTAGACTGGTTAGCTTTTGTCAAGCAGCCGGGCTGGCAAAAGGGCTCAGGCGCGTGCACTCGGGATGCTCCGGCTCAGCGCACCCCGAGTCCGCTGCCTGGTGCTGGGTGTGAATCTTAGTGCTGGTGTTGGGACCGATGTTCCCGGTACAGAAATTATGTGCCTGGCACTTAGGGGTGACAGCCGGGATGCTCAGCACTGTGACTCCAAAGAAAACCAGAAACTGCCCGAAATGCACCTAAACCAGCAGCTCTGGGACCTGGGATTCGGAGACCGACCAGCCTTTGCCTCCCCTGGATGAGGACATATTATTTGTCCTGATTGCTTCCTGGTCCTGACCCTGTCTTGGGACGTGCCTTCCTAACCTCTCCATTCCACAGGCTTTCCTCCAAGCGACTCAGCTGGCTGTGTCATTTCAGTACTCCCCTGCAAATCCGAGCCCTTTGTAAAAGAGCTGATCTCCCTCTTCCTTTCCCTGAAGGTGCCGTCATCCCTGCAGGCGCAGCGCGTATTCCCTCTCCCCTCGCCCGTCGGGGCACAGTCCGCTGGGCAGAGGTGGCCTTCTGTACCGTTCATAAACACCAGCGTGCGGATCGATGCCTCTTACAGTGCTATTGCATAGAAATGCGGTGCTATTGATTCTCTGTGCTTTACTTTCTCTTACAACCCCCGAAACATCTCCTTTTTGTCAGGCTCCCGTGAGCCGTTCTCATGAGCCAACAGAATGGGCATTGTTATGAGAAATCTTGCTGCATTTCCTTCACTGAAGGAAATTCTGCCCTTTTATCATTCGTACAAGGTGTCTAAGCCGTGCTGTTTTCCTGGTGCCTTGTTTGTCATCAAAATCCAAGAATTGTGCTGTAAAAAATAATTTACCTCCTTTGCCAGCATCCTTCCCAAATAAACACGAGAGCAGGTGGAGACAGTAGCCAGGAATGTGTCTGGGAGCATATTGGAATTTGCTGGGACAAATGCAGTAGGAGAAATGAGCATTATGCTTCCTTAAATCTTCTGCGCAGTAATGATTATTAAGAAATGTGTCTTCTTGAGCCTTTTTTTCTTTTCTAAAAAGGAAGCGGAGCATTGTAATATTTATGGATCCTGTTTTGGTTAGGATAAGGACTATTTTCCTATTCGTGTGTCGCGTGCAAGTGCAGTGCAGGAATTTGGGCTCTGGGCCAGTTCTCTGGAATGACCTGGAGGGGAGGAAGAGGAGATTTTCAGAAGCAGTAATCATGGGTTTAAGCGGGATCCCGCCAACGGCAGAGAGGTAAAACGCCAGTCCGAGTGCTTTTCTAAGGCTGTGTCCTTTCCTCGGCGTAGTGCCTGTTGCACTCCAAAGGTCGCTTTCCTGGGGACGGCTCTTCAGAGGGGGAAGAAGCTATTGCCTATGCCTCAACTGGGCATCTCCATTCCCTGCAGATCTGGCCTGTCTTCCTTCGTCCCGTCCGCTTGTCGTGAGAAAACCATTGCTGCCAGCTTGGAGATGAGTGCTGAACAAAAGACATCTCTTTTTTGGCCTTCGTTCCCTCTCCTACCCCATGTCTGTCTCGTCCAGTTAGGCTGCAAATTCATTGGAGCCGGTGTTTCTCTTAGGAGTACGCAGCTCCTTACACCATGGTGCTCCGTGTTATTTGCTGCCTCCCAGCATGCTGGAACACAAGTAATAAGTAGTGTAGTCTGTTAGTTTTATTATTCATCCACCAAATAACTTGGTTGCGAGAGAGCATTCGGAGAATGGAAGCTCCGGTGCTGGGTGCCTGGAACAACTATAAAGTCAAACGCTTAGTGAAGGGCTCAGCACAAACGTTGCCAGCGCAAACAGTGAAATCTTCCAGGTGCCGTCGGTGACCCTTTTGTTTACACCCTGCTTTTCTTAAGCCTCGTCTGGGAGGAGAGAAAAGCCACTGTACATAAACACCCAGCAGAGGTGGGAGGATTTGGGGAGTGCTGTTGGCACCTCGGGGAGCTCTCCGTTAGTGCGGGGAAGGGCTGTGGAGGACCAGTCGACGTGCCCTGGCCACGGGATGCGGGAGCGGCAGCGAGAGCAGCAGTTGCGCACGGGCTCCTTTAGGGCTGCCATTCTTGCGCTGTGTTTTATCGGAGCTCGGCTGTTGTTGCAGGGAGCCGAGCTGGGGCTGCTCTCTTTGTTCTCGGAGGTTGGTGAGTGACGTACGACAGTCATTCCTGATGCGTGTCAGATGTATTTCTGTAACATAGAAATAAAGGACTGTGTTGCACCGAGACAGATTCTGTCGCCTAACTAGCCACCTTGCTTGTGACTGGCAAAAAGACAGAAGTTTTCTTCCCTGCAGACAGGTAGTACATTAATGTAAAGATAAGGTGGCCAGGCAGGCAGGCAGGCATGCGTATGATTTGCAGCTCCAGTTTGAAACCCCTACAGAGTGTAGTTCAGGCTTTATAAAATAAAAGCTAATAAGAATCATAACAATTTTGCTTTCTCTCTGTAGCCTGCAGCAAGCCAGACGCAACATGGGAATTGAAGAATAAAGGCCATCAACTTCCCATGGCTCCCCTCCTACCACCTTCCTCCTCTTGCTCCAAATTGTTTTGAAAACATTGCTTCTCCCTTGCCTATTTCATTTTTGCAATGAAGTCATCAAACAAGATGACAGGGACTTTCCGAGACTGAAATCAATCAGCAAGTTTCTCTTTTGCTTTTTCTACTCAGGCAGGAAATAGGGGAATAAATTTTAAGAGAGTCCAAGGGAAGGGAAGGGGGCAGCGGGTGGGTTGGATCCGGCATGGGGAGGTGTGGGTAAACAGATGGAGCTTCTGGACTCTCTCCAACCAATCCAAAATAAATAAGCCCCAAGCATGTGTTTGTTCCGATGCGAGAAGTTTCAGCAAGTCACGATGGGTTTCTGTTGTCCGTCAGAAAAGAAAAGAGACATTCTCAATGTATCCCATCCCCTGCCACAGCGGTTTCGCTTAAAAGGGAGTTGTTTCTCCCCCCCCACCCCAGACGAACAGTCCACTTTCCATACTAAAAATCACGTTCAGGTCGTGCCAGGCTCAAACCCTCCTACTCGTATCGCTGATTAAAGCCCTCCTGTACCGTTCTGTGGTGCTGATGGGCCAGTGCCCGCATAGCGCCTGGCTGGGGACCTGCTCCAGCCCCCCAGTAGATGGGGATTCTCATCTGGGGGGGCTTTTCTCTGGCCGCTTCTTCAGGGGGAGCCTGAATGATGAGCTTGTGTAATTTATGGAGGTGACTGAAGGTAATGGAAAGAACTCATCCGGCAGGATCACCCCGCTGTAATTTCTTTTGGGTTTAGGCAGAATAAAACTAATTATAGGGGTTGTCTCCGCTCCGGCCGTGGCTGCTTTAGGAATAGATTAGCACTTCAGATTTACCGGGATACGCAGCCAGCAAGGGAGTGATGGCTGGGTAGTTGCATTTTCAACACACAGAGGTAGGAAAAGCCGTTGTCATTTTTTCTGATGATTTTTATGCTGGCTTCTTCACTATTCCTCTCCACTGTTCAGCGGGGACAGGCCGCGCATGGGAAGCGTGGTCTCTGTAACTGCAGCCCTTTCCTCCAAAGGCAATCTGAATGCAGTCAGAGAGCAGTAATTTCCGTGTACATTATGCAAGGAAAGTGCTGACCCAGTAGCGCAAAAAAAATCACTGTCACAAACCAACAGGTTTTACCAGAAAAGCATTTGGTTTCAGCAAAAAGATTTGAGGTTTTGAATGAAAAGTTGAGAGTTTGCGCAAAATGACGTCTTCCTTTTACAGTGTTCACTTTGTTGAGATCCTCTGTGTCCCTGTCTTCTTCCAAAAAAAGCAAGCAAATGAGAGGCAAAAATGACAACACTGACCAAGCTCCTTCAGTAGGTTTCTCATTGGTAGCTTATTTTAGGGAAGACTTAGCTCAGCTTCACTCTACTAATGAGCATCAGTCAAGGTGGTAACTAAACCAGCTTTTCTTGCGAGTCTTTTAAGTCTTCTAAAATGAGAGTGCTTATTAGGGAGTCTTCTACAAGGTTTTATTTCTTGCCCGTAAAGATGCGCACTCATGGCCAAACCGTTATCTCAAGTAGAACCAAATACTGGCTCCATTTATTTTTATTTATAACGTATGCCCACATAGTCAGACCGAGCCAGAGCGTTCTCGGTACCAGAGACCTTAATTTGGTCTTCACTTGGGTAGGGGATGCAAAGGGGGCACGCCCTGGTTCCATCGGGAGCCCGGATTGTCCTGCGCGCCTCCCGGAGCAATGCAGAAGTTCAGGACGGGGCATGCCGAGCGGCAGGGGCTTTGCTAACAGTCGGGATCCTCGGAAGGTACTGCGGAGAAGTGACAGAGATTACCGGGGGGGGGTAGCATTTCTGAAGGTGGAGACTTGAAGGTCTCAGAGGCACCAGAAGCGCGTTCCCAAGCTGTTAAGGATGTGAGGTGAGCACCTTTGGCTTTTCACCCTGGCGTCCCACCACCCCGCAGTCTAGCCTTTGGGGTTGCTTGGCGACTTGAGCGGAGAGCAAAAGACATACTGCTATTTGGAGGCCAAGGTCACGAGTTTCCCTGCGCATCACAAAGACGTTTTGCTCCGCTTTGGGTGGGAGATTTTTCCCCTGCATGAGCGGTGCGGGTCCCTCGGGACGAGAACAGCTTGGGGCGTTCAGCCCCCGCTGTTGGTGCCGGCGGGACGGGGAGCACAGTGCTGTCTCCGCGCGGTACCCGACGGCAGACGCCAGCTACAACAGACAGCGTTAGGACGTGCTGATACCTTTTATGTGCAGCAGCGCCAGTGCAGAGTACAAGTTTGGTGTTAATATGGAAATATGGATAAGAGCTTACGCTGTGACAATGATTTACTGCTTTGGTAACTACACCTGATAACACAAATTTATCTTGGTCTCTCCACTTCAATTATATTTTTTCTAATATGTGTTTTGAAATACAGATTCTCTTGGTCACATGAATTTATAGGAGCCACTGTATGACTCAGAGAATTCAAATCAATACAGGAACATTTCTTTACATTACGCTCCACTGTCTTCCCATGTATCTTATACTCTGCCATATAATACATATTTTCACATGCTCTGTTAAAAAAAAAAAGGAAAAAGAGCAGGCAGGCTCAGGCAGCATCGGTGGGATATGGCGGGCATCATTCCTAAATGACCTGCTGGAGTTTGGCAGCAGCAGCTGGGTGTAGCGTTTGCAATCTGGATGATATTTGCTCGCGGCCCGACAGGGCTGAGATTGAGAGGGACGCTCCACGAGCCCTGCGCTGCCTGCAGCGGCCGTGGAGATATCTGGTAGAGATATTGTGGCCGCAGGGCTCTGCTTCCCGCTCTGCCGAGGGGGCTGACAGCTGGCGGACCCCCGGGGCGCAAGACTAATCCCTCTTCCCCTTGATACGGCTTGGAAGAGATTCGGCAAGGGAGCGTGCATCCGTGTAAAGTATATATCCCGCAAGTGTTTCTCTCCCTGTGGCTTAATCGCTGCTCCTGGAAGAAAGCGCTAACCAAGTTGCTCCCTTGCAGTGGAGGTAGTAGCAGAAATCTGAACATCAGTACTCTGCCTTCCCAAAGTAGGGGACGAACCCCCGGTGGGCTATTCATGTCTTTCTAATGATGTAACGGAGAAGCCAGGCTGGTCCCAAGCGGTGTTGTAAGTAGCAGTTAATCTCTAATGAATATGTTAGGTAAGAAACCACACGAGGCAGCTGCAGCAACCAGAAGTAGGTTCCTGCCACACAGCAGTGGCTGAGGTCACTTTTCAGTTTACTTGAAAACGCGGCTTGTGGCGGTGGTTTGAATGCTGGATGCGAGAAAGCAGATCTGACCCTTGAGTGGGAGCAAATGCCAGCGCTGCGTTTGGTCCGTAAATAAAAAAGTGTTGGAATTTTGCTAGGACAAATCATTAGTCCACCTGCTTGCGCTTACCAGCTGATAGCCGCTATTACTCTTAGTCGTTCTCCAAACTTCCACCACAGCAAATGGGTCCATTATTTTTTTGAGGCTGCTGTTGCTCTCACAGTCCTGCTGCTGCTGCTGCTCTTCTCTGGCTGGGGAGCCGGGCAGCTCTCTCTAATGCTCCGGGTAGCGCAGGTACCGTGCGAGGGGAGGGTACGTGGTTGTCTGGAACAAGATATCCCGCTGCAGCTTCTGCTGAGGGGTGAACGGATGTCTTCCAGCAGATGCAATGCAGATCTTTTCTTCTCCAAACCCAAATGCATCTCCCTCAGTCATGTGCGGAGTCTCTGGATCGCACATACTTGATCTGATGCCACGGCTCAACGCTTTTTATTTAAAGACATTGCCCGTTTTCTGTTAGTATCGTGATTTCTTTCTTCTGGGAGCTGTGCTGTCTCCTGGATGTGGCCGACAGAAATCCTGCTGAGATGCTCGGGGACTCAGCACGGGTGTGCACGATTTGCCTGTGCTAGCAGCAAGGACAGGGAAACTCCTGGGAAGTTTTCATCAGCGGTGTGGTACAGACCATCCTAAGATGAGAAGCATCTTTTGGAGTCTTGAGCCTTCAAGGGCCTTCAAGGAATGATAACACAGAAAACATGAACCAGATTCACCCAGTCTTTCTTGCACGTGTCCTCTTTGGGCCTGGAGCTGTTTCCTCTCCCCGAAGAGAATGTGACTGATGCTACCACAGTAGCACATCCCTATGGTTAAGATCAAACTTTGCAAAACACTTCAAAATCCAGTCTCGTTTCAGCAGATCATTGTAGCTGCTCCTAGAGCCAGAAGGTGGGCAGGTGGACACCAGAAAGCTGGGATCTCCTACAGTCACTGGGCTTCACACCATCAGATCTCCTCCCAGCTGCCTTCCAAGGGTTTTTGGAGCAATCAGCATTTAGAGAAATCTTGACTTACTCTTGAAGGAGCTTGATTTTTTTATTTTTTTTTAAGTTTCTCAGCAAGCAGAGCTAAGGCAGGATCACCCATTTCTACAAAGGCCTAATATCTCTCTGGAATGGCAGGTATTCTCAAAGATATTGGAGATTAAAAAGGCAATGCTCCCTGGGCAATATGATATTCAAAATTATGTTCAGAAGAGCTTCTAATGGACATTAGTAAGGAACATAGTGTAGTCATTTCCATTTCTGTAAAGCCGAGAGTAAATGGGTTGTCCCCCTGGAGGAGAGGGAAAGTGGAGAGCTACAAAAAGCCGTTTCAGTTGCTTTTCCCCCCGCCCCAGGAAAAATGGCCTAACAAGGTGTCGTTATTGCAAAATACTATGTTTCTGCCTGAAAATTGTGCCTTTCCTTTATCTGTACACTTATCTTTCATATCTCTAATAGTTACCTGTATAGTAGTGGAAGTGATCCCTATATAGAAAAAGATCCGCTAAGTGCATGGGAATGTTTGGACGGACAGAGTTATATAAAATGAAGACGTCATCGTCATCATCATTATTATTACCACTGCTGTTAGATACATCAGCCATATAGAAGTCATTCTGTAAAAATAACACCCTTTCCAAGTGTAAGCCGAGAGTCAAAGAAGATGTAAATGCTCAATGTTTGCTGGTGTTGCTAAGACGTGCTGCAGTGCTCAGTGAGTCATGGTTACACTCAGCTGAGCAGTGTAAATAAAGTATTCGCGAACGGTTGCCAATTCCAAGTCAGGATCCAATCCAACCATGTCCGTGCAAATATTTTTTATTTGCACAAATGCGCAGAGAGGAACTTTTGTTCTTGTAAGCATACGGAGTCTGGAAAGGCTTTCTGTGCTGGTGAGTGCCTTAGCACGCAGACAGACCCAGCTGCAGGGCGGGAGCGCGACTGCCTGCAGGTGGGGAGGGGAAGGATGGTCTGCGAGATGGTGCTGGGAGAGGAGAGGTCCTGGGCTGTAATTCCTACTCTAGGGATTGTTGCTTTGGTTTATGCTTTGGTTTTGTAAAATACTTGTTATCCAGTTTAGAAACCGAGTCTGAACTTTTTCTTGTGAGCACTCCAACAACTAAGCTAGGGAGCCACGCTCTCCCGATGTAGAAACTTTTCCTTCTCCCTCCTCTAAGTATCTTGACTTTTTCACTGTCTGCTTGCCTAGCTTGAGCCAGAAGACTGAACTACGATCCCTCTCTTCTCCAACAGTTTCCTCCAAAAAGCATAGGTGTTCGGGCATCCTCAGCGGAGGCAGAAGACATAGCTCAGTCTGAGGAAGGCACTAAATCTGCATCGACCCTTTCCCCATGGAGAAGGCAGAGATGTGAATTGTGGGTGCTCTTCCTCTTCACTTCAGTTCGCACAGAGAATTGCTTCGAGGGAGGGGAAGGGATGCAGGCGGGCAGAGGCGGGAGGTGGCCACGGAGTTGGCCAGCCCCAAGGTCCTTTTGGACATGCCTGGGGTCCTCCTGGTCCCTAAACTCCACTTGAGTTCCTTCGAGGGTGTTTGCACGCCTGTGGGTAGGAGGAGAAAGAAGAAAGAGTCCTTAATGAGTCAAGGTCAGTTGAATTGAAATGTGAGCCTCAGAGCTGCGTGTGAAAATGGCCCTTTGGCTCCAGACGTCGCTGAGGTGATTTGGAAGAAAACCACACGGTGTGCTTCAGGTCTCACGTTGCAGGGAAAGGGTTTGTAGCGCTCACCCATCACACGTGGGTTGTACCAGAAACGCGTTAAAGACTGTGCAGTATCTAGGCACGCCTGCAATGGGAATTATGTGGGTACCACCGGTAGAAAGAGCAATTTGAATATAAATCCCACCCAACAGCCAATAAATCTAGCTCATGGTCTTTCTTTCCCCCCGCAGTCAGGAAAAAGTTCTGGAATCGGTCTAACAAAATACAACAGTCTTCATGGTGAAAAAAACAAAAAGACGGGAAAAGGCTTAGGGTGAGATTTGGGGCAGATTTGGGAAAAAATGCAGCCTTTCTGCAAAAAATCCTTTAGACAACTTTAAACAGAGGTCAAAGTTTCTAGATGTAATCCTATTTTAAGGTTAGCACCCTCACAGCTCCAGCCCCCCATTTTGATCTGCTCTTCAAGGGGAGTGGCAGATGATGGGAGACACGACTTCATTTGCAACACGTATAACGTTGACAGGTTCCATTTTTAAGTGTTCATTTGTCCTTTACTTCGTCTTTACTTCTATCCCATAATAACATTACGGAGGGAGAGATGTGTTTATTTGTGTCTGTCTAAATTCTGTCCTCCAGGAGTGGGAACGAGGTTCCATTTATCCTTCAGTGCAGTGATGGTAAAATAGAATTACTGGTTAATATAGCAGGTTAAATTATTTTCCTTTAACGCTTTAGGAGAAGAACCGTGCCCGCTGTCAGCCTGACGTGAAAACCCCCGTGTGAACAGTCTGTGCGCGGTCATCAAAGTCTGCGTTAACTTCATAAATGTCACAAAACTTTTTTAAATAGCTCGTTCATGCTTTTCTGTCGGATGCCAGTGCCCACTGCTTAAGTCCCTACTCCGACGGATCAGACTTTCTCTCTGTGTACGAGTAAGTTTTCGGAACGCGGGATGGAATAGGATTGTGCGATGTGGCTATGAGCAGCGGGAAGTTCCTGCCACAGTAACGCGGTCCCCAGACCTGTTTTGTAGCTTCGGCAGGAAAGCTTCATTTACTTGCTTGCATGCCTTGTGTTTACCCTTCCTAGTTTTCTTCTCCCTTTTGAAAGCACTTTGTCTTTTTCAACTAAACAGAAGTAGTTGGAGTAAATATTGTCACTGCAGCAGTAGTTTTGCTGTTAAACAAACAATTAGAAAGCAAAAACTTCCTGCCACTTCACATGTCTGTGTTTTGAAAACCAAGCTATTTTTTTAGACAAACTGGAAAATATAACCACAAATAACCCCTAAAGAGTTTTGCTCAGTTTCAGCAAGCTAACTGAAACCATAAGAGGAAATTTTTTTTGTCCGGATATTTTCCTTTCCTCTTCAGAAATATGCTTCCCATTTCCCAGCCCCTTGCGTTTGTCCCCCCGTGCCACCCAGTGCTCCCACCCGCTCCAAAAGCCGGGAGGAGCTGCAAGAGGGGGAGCACGGGAGTTCTGCGACTTGCACGGATGAAGGGATCACAGATCTATGCAAATAGTGTCCCCTGCTTGCTGCCAGAGCGGGTGCTCCGGCTTTGTGCGCCCAGATGAGGAGCCCGATGAACTCTCAGCCCCAGCCCACTAAACTCCGTGTTTGACCTTGAAGAGTGAAGGCATTAATCCACAGCACCGCGCGGTCCGTCGTGCTCCTAATCCTCTTGCTGATGAAGGACAATATTATCATGTTGGCAAAGTCAGTGGTAATGGCTTACGACAGCCTCCCTCCCTGCGGCTGCTTCTGCATTATATTAACTTTATCTACAGATTGCTGAACCGCCGGTGGAAAGAGAGGGGGGAAGGAAAGGATTTCTACCTGACACGTTAGACAATAACCTGCTTCAGAGGCGGCGGTGGGGAATATTAAAGAGCTCAGGGAATGAAAGGGCTCCGTTTCCAAGGGGCAGCCCCCCTGCACCCTGGTTTTGGAAGGCAGCCTGGAGAGGTGTGCTGGATGCTGGGCTGGTACCCGCCTCGCCGCAGCGTCGCCATGCCAACGAGCGGAGGGGTCGAGCTGCCGCCATCGATTTCTCATTCTCCTCTGCTCTTCCTCCTCCCTCCGAAAAGTCACCTCCCCTGGAATTATAAATGAGTGACACCCCTCCGTCCCCTGGGTAGCTTTCCTTCCCGAGCTGCACCTCTTCCTTTGGTTCGGGGGAGAGGAACATGTGCGAATAGGAGATGGGGAAACGATGAGGGTGAAAAGCCGGGGGCACGGCAAGCCGGGCTGCGATCCTCGGGGCCCAAGCTGGACCAAGAGGTTTCGTTTCATCCTCTGCACTACTGAATTAATTTTGGATCGGAGTAGAGAGACTTTGTGCAAGGACCCTGGGGTGGATGTTCCGGGGCACAGAGCTGCTTGGAGGGTGATGCAGAAGTAGTCCATCATGAGTGCAGCCTGGCGCACAGCTCAGCTACTCCTGAGCATCCGTCTGGGTTACCATGGGTGAGGAATAGGATTTGGGGGTTGCAAAATATCACATGGCTTTGGCATTTCCTCTGCATTGGGTTTTCAGGACTTGCAAAAGCTTTTACATAAAGCAAGAGGTGGAAAAGCACCGCTGGGAACCCCCCTGCCTAGAGAAGCCATGGGGAGGCTCCAGTTGATGTGTTTAACTTGGAACCAGGGCTTGTGTGTGAAGGAGGCCACATCAGTGCCTTACATCCCGTCTCTAGGGTCAGGAGCTTTCTTCATCCTCCTCCCCCTTGCCCCCCACACTGAATCGTGTGGAGAAGGCAGAAGAGCCCCAGTAGATGAGGCTGAGAGAAGAGACAGCATCTTCCCATGCTTCAGGCAGTGATTCAGCATGGGTCGGAGTCTGGCTTTCACATTATCCTTCCAGCGTTCCTCGGTCTGCCTCTCCCTCATCTTTGTCATCCGGGCTTTGGGAAACCTTCACATCGAAATCAAAGAGTTTCTATGTCAAATCTACATTTTCAGGCCAAAGCCAGAAAGTTAAAAAAATCCCCGCCTATGGGCCCTGCCTGGCCCGAGGTATCCAGACCAGCCCCCGTTGCCCTGAGTGGTCCCAAGAAACCGCTCCCTGCTCTGGGAAGAGGTCTTCAGTGATGGCTTCCACAGCTGTCCTGCACACCAGCACGAAGCCTCCTCCTGCTGTATCCAGGGCTTTCAGGGCCAAGTGAAGGTTCTCAGGTGGACCTTGGGCTCTTATTCCCCAATGTAGGGGATGGGGATGGATTTTCCTTCAGCTTGGTGCTTAACCACATGGTTAATTTAAAGCATGTGCTGCACTCTTGCTGAAGCCGGCTGGGGTTTAAGCATATGCTTAAAGTTAACTACAGCTTTATGAGGCTGCAGACTCGGGAGGCTATCTCTGTTTGTGGATATCCTCATGTTTGCCAAGAACATTTGCTTGCGTAGACATTTACAGAAACACCCCAGTACAGATAAGCCCAAGCAACTGCTTTCCTTCCAACAAACGTTCTCCCGTAGTTATCCCCGCGGTGTTGTTCCTGCAGCACTTACCCCGTCTCTTCCCCTGGGTACCACGTGGCCGGCCAGCCCTGGAAACCCTTGCTGGTCTTCCTCCCACACCAGCATTTTCCTTCCTTAAATATAGTTTCAGTAGGAATCAGTCTCATGGCAGAGCATCCGGGCTGGAGGGAGCTCCTGGGGCATCGCTTCATCCTCTCCATCCAAAGGCTCTTTACAGGCTGTCGCTGATAGCGGTGTTTCTGTATTTCCTTTGCCCAGAAAGAGCAGTAAGTGAAGGGGAAGATCTGAAGTTTTCTTGCGTGATTGGGTAGCACGTAATACACATTAAAGAAGGTCTGAGAGAGAAAACCAACTGCTGTGGGTTGATATCCTCGGCGTTTTTGGAGCCTGGCTTTGTCAAACAGCCACGGAGCTTAGTGAAAGGAATAAAAGATCTTCCTTGTCTCCCTCCATCTTTTTCCCTCTTTAAATCAATCCCCTGCCCTTCCCACACATATTGGCAAAATGACCCTGCCTTTCACCTTTCCCAGGAGCGGCAATCATTCTCCTTTGATTTTCCCTCCAGCCTCTGGGCTACTCCACGCTGTTGCCTGACCTTCAGCAGACTGAGCAAGGGGAAAGCCTCTGTGCCCGCGTCTCTCCAGGGTCGGTAGTAGAAGCTGCCACAGAGCAACGCGGAGCTGAGGGAGACTGAAAAAGCTGTTTGCACACCCCTCCCGGGGATGATAGTGGCCATTACAGGGCCAGATTGTTTCTAATTGCACTCCCAACAAAGTGATACGAGAAATAATACTACAACCCACTGGGAAAGGGCCAGAAGTAATCACAGCGGACAGCAAGGTTGCTGCAGGGGCAGTTCATTGCTGGGTGGAGGGGAGCCCATGTCAAAAGAGGGCATGAGGTGGGGGAGAAACCGAGCTAGCGGCCTTTGTAAGCTTTGTGGATAACGGTTCCTTGCTTTTTCGTAGCCTCCCTTCTTTAGCAGCGTGTTTCAGATTCCCTCCCTTGCATTTGGCTCCAGGACTTGCCCAGAGCAAAGCAAGGCAAAACCCTAACCTCAGGGTCTTCGTCGTGGTGGTACAGAGGTATTTTTGCGCAATTCCTTTTGGCTGGAGTTTAATAGGTTGTTTTGCCATGAGGCTTGCATGAGCTTTGGATGTTGACATCCGTGCTTCTGCTGGACATCCAGTGTCTTCGCTCAGGCAGGCTTCCTGGACTCCGTGGGAGCTCCGTGTCGTAGGGCAAGAAACTTTTCAGCCCTTCAAGGGCAGAAGACCCTGAAGAGCTTAGGCAGGCAGACGCCCGTCTGAGGGACGTACCCAGGTGGAGGGGGTGATGGGTCATACTGAGCCGCGGTGCTGAGCATGCGACCCTTGGGGTGGCTGCTGTGGGAGCGGTCCTTTGGAAGGGTTATGATAAGTGTTTGGAGGGGAGGCGAAGAAGGGAAATGGTTGGGAAGAGGAAAGGGAGATGCGGGTTTGGGGGCTCTCTTTTACCGAAGACATCACACGGTTCAGTCTAGAAACAGGATTTTTTCCTTTGTTTTCCTCTTTGTTTACTATCTCCTCAGCAGAGTAGGGCTGAGACAGCCCTGAGCAAGAGCTTCAACTATTTTGAACTTTACGGGGTGTGATGAGAGAAAGAGTTGGCTCCGTTTCCGAGGCTTCTTTTCCCTCCAAGCCACACGTGCCTTCTGCAGCCTCAGCCAGCCCCGGTGAGACCAGTACCTCCCAGTGCTGAGCTTCAGAAAGTCCCAGCTTCGGCACCGGCCTCTACTCCTCTTGCTGCAAATGATAACTTTGGCGGGGGGGGGGGAAGAGGCAGGAACCCTCTGGTGATCCCCCCGGCTGCTTTTCGGCAAAGCCCAGCTGCCGGCTGCAGAAGCACCGCTCTCCCCGCTCCTCCCCACCTGCCTCCCAGCCCACAAAGACGCTAAAGTTTTGTCAGCTTTTCTCCCGTGCGTTTGGCGGGGATTCTTGTCACTGTCCAGACACCCATTTATGAACAACAACAACAGAGAGAAGGTAGGTAAATCATCTCAGATTTGTTGAAAGGTAAATACCGTTCCCTCCATTGCCCCTGACAGCCCGCGACACAGCTGAATTCCCCCCAGGAGCGCGTTGCCATTAATCACCTTCAAAATGGATCGTTCCACCTCACAGTTTTTGCTGTGGCGTAAGGTTAGGCTGGAAAACTGCTTCCAATCCCACGCGCTCCTCGTTTGGGGAAAATCCGACGCTGGAGGGGAGCCAGCGCTCACTTATCTGCCTTGCTTCCAGCTGCTGAGAAGAATGAAATGTTTTTCATTCGGTTGTTGTGCTGTGTTTTTCCTTTCCCCTTCACCTCCTTTTTTCTTTTTTTTTTTTTTTTTCCCCTTCTTTTATTTTCCCCTTCTTTTAACGCATCGGAGAGGAGATGAGGGGGAATCCACTTATCGCTGGCTGCACAGGGCTCCGGCGCCGAGCCGCAGCAGGCGCCGCGCGTGCGGGGCCCCGCTTAGCACCGTTATAGCTTTGGGATTATAAAATGGCAGTCTGCACGCTGCTAATAAGAAAAGGAGGGGAGAGGATTATAATTTTTTTTCTGAAAGGGGTATGGATTATCTGTGCCAATAAACGTCCCTGCGACA
Source organism: Calonectris borealis (assembly GCF_964195595.1). Taxonomy (NCBI): domain Eukaryota; kingdom Metazoa; phylum Chordata; class Aves; order Procellariiformes; family Procellariidae; genus Calonectris; species Calonectris borealis. The sequence goes on from NC_134320.1 coordinate 1,953,684, forward strand.
TGCCTGTGTTTTCTTACAATGGATTTGTTGGTAACATTTAAGTCTCCAGATGCAATTTGTGAGGACCGGCTCTGAAAGCCTGCTGCAGTCGGTGGGAGGTTTTACACTGCCTTCCTTGGGCTCCAGAACAGGCCTTTGCTGACTTGTCCTCCCCTCTCATTTTATTATTGATCTTGAAAAGCTTCTTTGTTAATTTGCTTTTGTTGAAAGCTGAATTTTGCCTCCTGCCTCGTTCCCTCCCCGTACCAGCCTCCTCCCGGTAACGTGCCCAGCAGTCCCGCGGCCCCGACCGCGCGCTTGCTGTTCTGAGCGGGGTTCTGCCTCGCCACGGCGTTGCCTTCCTCCCCAATGAGCCCTGGAGCTTGAGGGGAAGCAGTCCTGAAGGTCACGTAGACCCCGCTACCTCTTACCTTCCACATCTTTAGCTAAAAGCAGGTCATTTGCGCCGATTCTCCGTTGAGAGCAGTTGTAGCTAGAGGCGGGGGTCAGTCCTGAAAACAGCCAGTCTTGAGCACCAAGGGGGGATTGACGTGGGATTTCTGGAGGTGTGTTGCCACCTTAGCCAGGGCCACATCCTTCTGCTAGCTGAGGAGAGGGTAGGCTCCACAGGACTGTTGTCTTCCCTGGTGTGGTTCGGAGGCTGGTCACGGGGAGGGGGATGAAGCCACGCGCCTGGGGACTGGGTCAGGCAGAGATGACTCCCCAGCTGGTGCAGTCAGAGACAGTCTGTGTGTCCTGGACAAATGGACTGCCTCGAGCATTGCCCTTCTCCGGAAGCCACCAGCCACTGGAGGACTGACCCATCAGCACACACCTGTACAGCTGGAAGAGGGAGAGATGTGCTCCGGAGGATGTTTCTAGGGCTCGTAGCCTACGGACCAGGCTCATCGGCAGCAGTATGCATAGTGGGAGGATGCGTTCTGCTCCTCCTTGCTCTTTACAAACACTGAACATAACTTTATTACTGTCAAGGGACCTTTAGGGTGCTCAGGTGTAGTCTTCTCGATACACCAAGCAGTGCCTTCAGTCCTGCAAGGTGCCTTGAGGTTTAGAAGACTCCAGCATCACCTAGCTGGAGATCGAGCCTTGCTCAGGTCTCCCACCAGAGATCCATAAAGCAGAGCTTAAAGGGGCTGGACTCTCTGAGTTGGATTTCTGGTGGGCTTTGGATGCCTAGCTCCTATGATCTCCTCAAAACTCCTCTGAAATGATGGGCTGTAGGGGCCCAAACCCCTTGAGAGGTGCCAGCTCTGCTAACCAGGGGGGAGCAAGGTGCTGCAGAGTCTGCCCTGTCAACAACAGAGACTTCGCCGGTGGAAGCAGTTAATCAGAACAATTACAATTAGCACTTAACAGCCTCTGGACACTGCGTGCTGGGCTTTCCCTGTCCTACTGCAGTGTCTTGCTGGCTCATTACCTGCAACACCTAATTTTCAGGACCGCTACAAATGGCTACCTCAGAAGGATCCCAATGCTCGGGAGAGGAGACTGCCTTCTCCAGCAAGGTGCGTCGCTCCTTAGCCTTGCTTTCCCGAGGGGTGCGTGTTAGCCTCGTGGGTGGAAGCAGCCGATTGCTAATGAACAGAGCCGCTCACTTTTCTCCCCCATTTTTTTTACCGCAGGCCTTCTCACTCCACCCTCCCAAGCTCCCCGCAGCTGTTTAAAACGCTGTTCATCTTCTCAGAGTGCTTTTAATTGCTGCACCTCACCCAGCAGGCTCACAAAAGCAGATGGAAGGCTCAAAGGTCTCCTTCGCTGGAAAGTTAGGCTTTTTTAAATTTGGAAGACCTCAATTAATAAAATATTCCTCATTTTTCTAAGGTCAGGTTTAGCAGCCGGGCCTCGTGATCAAATGTGCCTTTTCCTCAGGATGTCTTGCTGGAATCTCATTAATGTATGCTTGTGCAACGTACGTGAAAACTAAGTAGGACAGAAAGTGGCTGTTTCACTTTTTCTCGTCTATGGATTTGGTGTGAGGCACATGGACCTTGTGCCACTGCATTTTACCCTCTCTGCCCCACTAATCAAATTTATTCTTTCACTCCATGCCTACCCATCCTTCATATCGTTGCAAATCTCTGCTGATTTGGTCAGGATTCAGGGCAAAACGGTGTCTGGCAGCTAGATGAGGAGTCCTTTGGGCTTCTGGCAGTATGGATTTTCGCAGCTCTGGCTGTTTGAATCGCTATCGCCTTGTGTGAATGAGGCCAGCGGAGTGACCCCAGATTTCCATCCTGTTTAGCTGGAAGCAGAGTGCAGCTCTTGGTTTCTAAATTCATAAGTCACCGTCAGAACATCCATTTTAATAGAGTTCAGGCTATACACCCTTGAAGGAAATTGTTCTGCAATAACCAGCTCATGTGTAATAGTTATGCCCAAAGTGAAAGCTTCTCGCTGCAGTGCATGATTTGACTCCTCCCTGAGGTGCACTTCTTTGATGACTTACTATTATTATTTATTATTTCTATGGTGGCATAAATGTGCATGGCACTTTACAGCAAGCACATGACAATATCCCTGCCTCGAAGAGGTTACAACGTCCCTGCCCTGACTCCAGCCAAAGCTGTGACATGATACAGATAAATAACTGGCATGCAGGGAAGGAAGAAAGAGTTGCCAGCAGAAATAAAGTAGCCTCGGTCCCCGCTGCCTGTTCATGGATGAAATACCAGGCATTAACTCAAATGCAAAGAGGGAAGTAGTAGGGAGAAACAACTAAGAAAACAAAGCTGCGTAGCGCTGGGGAATCCACAACCACACAATATCTCCATGACCAGGAAAGGCTTTTAGAGCGAAGCCTGGTGAGATAGGGAATGAAGGAATGGGACGTGCCCCTCTCCCTTTCAACCGTGCTGCTCGACGCTGCGTGCCAAGGGGCTGATCTTTGTGTGTCCCAGGTGGGAATCTCTGCCCCAAACGGCACACTGACTCCGGGCAATGCCGTCAGCTTCATGCGCTGTTAGAAGTTGGTAAAACCAAGGCAGAAGCCCACATGGAAGTGCAGCCCAGGCTGTAGCGACTACTGTGTCCTCTCTGATGTGGTCTGGGCCCTGGAGGAATTTCATCCAGAGGTGTTTTGCATGTAAACACGTTTTCCTCCATGCACTTCAACATTTGTGAGCACCTTCTACCCCTACTCCCCAGTTCCAGTTAGGAAAGATCCCTGATGGCTGTCTGTGCCTCTCCCGTGGCATGTATTCATACCCTTCCAGTAATGCATTTGTGTGAAAAGAGCATATTCCAGAAACTGGGGACCAAACTCCCGGCCGATCACATGATAAAGGTGGTACCTTCGCAGCATTGCAGTCCCCCAGAGCAGAATTCGGGAGCTTTTATTTGTTGTTACACCGGACTTGGTTGAACATCAACACACATCTCCATTTTACGGGTTGGAGTCCAGAGCTGGAATCCATGTATTTCTCCCAGCAATAGTCTGTCTCAGGCACCACCACCCAGCCACCTTCCTGGCAGAGAACAGACGTCCTAAAACCATCCCCCAAATCTCTAGCCAGGCTGTGGTCTCCCCCGTTTTACACAAGCACAAGACAAGCATCTTTTGCAGTGCGGCTCCAGCAGCCACGGGCAAACCTGGGAATGCGATGGAGACGAAGCCATCACCAGAGGTTTTGCCGTGCCCCGGAGGCAGGTTCTCCAGCGCTGTACAACCCTTTCCGACTGCGCTGCTCTCCTGTAAGCACGCTCCTCCTCTATTTTCTGCAGCAGCTGGGCTGAGCAGAGCAACATTGCTTTGACACAAACATTTTTGCCAAGGATTTCGCAATTGGCTGCCCTCCCTCACCTCCGAACCGGGACTTCTTGCCAAATACGTGTTTCCCAGCAATGCACTTCCAACCCTGTCACCTGCAAACACAATTACTCCTTGCTCTCCATCAGCTTCATTAGTGATGGGGATGGAAAAGGACTGAAATGGAGCATGCTGCATTCACCGGGGGGGACACGTTGTTAGCAGGCAAAGGAAAAGGACATTTGCCAAACCAGCTCTGTCAAACTTAGTGCAGCTGTGCTTGGTGAAGCTCTCGCTCTCTGATACAAGTCAGCGAGGCATGAAGAAGGCTTCTGGGAGCTGGAGAAGGGACTTTATTAATACTGGTATATTAAGCATACAGAGAATGTAGCTGTAACAGATCCACCGACGCTGTTGGCTCTGACTAGGACTCAACACCTTTCCTTCTCAGGGCTGGCAGAGGAGATGCCGGTCAAGAGTGGCTGTTCAGGGACTGGAATAGGGAGGTTTTGATCTTTTTTCATGGTCTTTGACATTAGAGTTGTTTTCGTTGGGAAAAGCAGGCTGGAAGAAGAAGCACGGTCATTTAATGCATTGCACAGCAGTCTTTGGTAAGCACAGGAGAGAGATGATTAAGGCTTTCTTGTCAATCACCACTTGGAGAATTTTGCTTTCTTTTTTGAATGTATTTCCTAGATTGAGGGGACCTCAAGATATCTGCAGTACTTGTGACCTTCCCTGCTCCCTCCCTGCGTGGTTAGGATGGTGGCTTTGTCATTCTGGGGGTCAAGTTTGCTGTAGGGTGCTTCTTCATGGCAGATGGTGTAGAAGTGGTGTAGATGGTCTATGGTCTTGTGGAACTTGAAGTCTTGCATGGTCGCTTGCCATGTTGTGGGCAGGCAGGGCCTTTCTTGAGAACCAGGCTGATCTCCTCTAGTCCATGTTCCTGGGAAAGACAAGTAGTTTGGGAGAGGTGAAGAAGGGAGGAGAGGAAGAGAAATCATATCCTATTCTGTGCAACTATTTTCAAGTCAGTAAGTTTGAACCCATTGCTGAAAACACGTCAAGAGCAGAACTCTCCTGCTAAAACCCAGAGGCCATGGAGAACATGGAGAGTCCGGTGCCTTCTACACTGGCAGCTTGAAGTGCTGAGGGAACATGGTGGGTATGGTTGAATAGTCCATTTCTAGCACCCAGTACTGAGGGTTTGGCAGACTGGTTTTAGGCGGTGGTGTGGGCAAGGGACTGACTGCTGTGTCAGTAGGCAGTTGTAGCCTGTTCCTACCCATCTCTAGGAATGAAATTTAGTCTTTCACTTACTTTTCATATACATTTTGGGGACTGCTGCTTCCTAGCCTCCTGTGGCAAGGATTTGAGCTTTTTTGGCTGAGGTGCACTGTGAGAGCGAAGCTCAGGATCTGCTGGCTGGCTCCCAGTACTTTTCCCTTTAACAGCAGTTAACTGGGTTGCTTCCCCTGTGTCTGTGTCTCGTGGGGGTACTGTGGCCTCTAGGGCTGCAGGGGTCTACCACGGTTCATGCACACACTCATCGCTTGTGGAAGGACCAAAAATGGAGGCACCTCTCACAAACACCCCTGTGTGAAAGCAGCAATAAAAAAATATATGTATCTTAATCCAATCTGGATTGGATTTTGTGATAACAGCAAATTTCATCACAGAGAACTAAATTTCTGTTGATTTTCAAGGATAGAGCACAAAAGCCTCATGTTCTTCCAAAACAGGCAACGTTTTCCTGGCATCCATTGAAAACGCGGTGTCACCGCTTTTGCTAATGTTATTGCAACAAATTTGAGCCCAAAGCAGGCAGTGGGCACAGACAATTTTTTCATGAGTCATTACAGTTTGGCAGGCTATGGACAAACGGAGGAGTGTTATGCGACCTTAATGGTGGAGAGTCTCCTGTAGTAACTGGCAGCTTGCTTTCGGCAAAGAGCATCGCGCCACGGGGTTGAATCACCCCTCTGGCAGCAGAGGTGGTGGAAGGGGGCTGAGGAGGAAGGGGTGGGCACAGGGGTCCCTCCCGCAGTGCTCGTGCTGCAGAACACGTGTCCAATGAGCCTGTGCTCCGAGGCATTTCTTTGGAGGTGGCTGGCAAAATGCGCTTCCCACCTTCATGGATGGAAACGTGGGGGGATGGTGAGCTGCATCGAAAGAAAGGAAGAGATGGTATTTGTCACACTGTCCTTTTCTTTCCTTTGTTGTCCTCCCACTCTTCCCCCCTGAGCTTTTGCTCTTGCTCAAAACTTCCTGCGGGACTGAAGGAGGGAGGGACCATGCAGCTGCACGTTGACCTTCTAGCTGGAGCTGGGCACAAAACAACCAACTGTGAGCTCATATTTCATTGCCCCAAGAGCTTTGGGCAAGGCAGGCTGCTTCCAGCGCGTGATTTACCCAGTGGATTTTGAATGCTGGCAGAATTCATTATTTTGCTAGTACGTTTCATTATCCAATTGTCTCTGTGTGTTCCCAACACTTTGCTATCTGAACACCTTCTGGTAGTGCCTTCAGCCATTCAACTAGTGTCTGCTTTGTGTGGTTTGTTTTCTCATCCAATTGCCCAGGAGAAGGGAATGCAGGAGAGTTGGGGGCGGGGAGGTGTTGGTTTGTTTTCCATTTATTTATTCATAGCTAGTGTCTACGTAGGTTTGTGTTCGTATTGGAAGAAACACGGTGAGGAAATGTTCCTCACACTTGGAGCTGGCCTTCCTGGAGAGGCTCTTTTCCTGGATTCCGTTTTGCGGCACAGGCAGGCTTGCATCTGCCTGCAGAGCCCCCCATGGTGCCACAAAGCAAGGCTGTCCACACAGCCCTCACCGTGGGCTGTGCGTGTCCTAGATAGCCCACGTCAGTGCCATGGAGTGCCTTCAAAATAAGGAGCAAGACCTTGCCCTAATGTGCTTTTCTGTAGGGAGTCTGTGTAAAAACCAAGAGGCTGGTCTCGGCGCCTCGTGTTCCTGAGAGACTGCGGTTGAAAAGCTCAGATATGAGTGTAGCATTTCTCTCTGCCAACAAACTTCTGCTTGAATCAACCTCATCCAGATGTTGCTCTTGGCCAAGCACTGGCCCATGTTGACAGCAGTCGTGTGGTGAAGCAGGAAGCCTCTTGCAGACAGCTGGTGCTTGAATCCATCTTATCTGACCAGTTTGCCTTCAAGCTGCTTTTGGTGATGGAGCAGGTCTGGAGACAGGACAGGTCTTTGTGTGAATGTTGTGGGGGAAGCACAGGTTCCTGCCGCGGTTTGGGTGTATCCCACCAGGAAGGCCTCCAAGCATTTCTCACATCCGCTGGATCCATGCCACCTTGCAGGCAAGACAGCCGTACTGCACGCTCTTTCATTATCAGCCAGTAGTATGGATGCGACATACTGCTTTCATTATCTTTATTTTTAGCCTCTGTCTCCTTCTAGCACATCTGTTCCTATACAGGCTGTGCACCATTAGCCAGGAGCAAGTGGCCAGAGGTGGAGGAGGGAGATCTTTGCTGATCACACCAAGAGGCTTGTGAGAGACCAAACCCCTAGAGTTTGTGAAGTAATTGTTCCCAGGTTTATTGCTGAGCCTTTGGTGTTATGGGAAGCAGGACCGCTCTGAAACCTGGCACCCTTCACATGTTCCCCTCTTCCTGCTCTGTCCCAAGAGGTGTTTACTGAAAGCAGCAGCTGGGATAGCTGTCCACAAACAAGGTCTCACCGCTCCTGAGCCATCCAGGTTTTTGTACAAACAGCAATGCCAGCATGGCCCCTTCATAATACTCATCCAAGACGGCAGAGCTCTTCCCACTGACTCTTCCAGGGGCTGGACCTCCCCACCGGCTGTCCTGTGGGGCTCCCCAGAGTCACCTTCTGCTGTAGTAGTGCAGAACACAGCAAGTAGGTCCTCGTTACAGGCAGAATTACTCTTTCAGCCCTTTCTATCTTCCTGTATTATATTCCTCAATCCCCCACATCCTCCACATGCAAGCCAACCCCTTCCATTCACATTCAGATTAGCTTCTTCCTCCACAACCTCCACTCTCCTTTCCTCTGCTCAGAGCTCGGTCTGTAGAGAAGGGACGTTTCAGAGATTACACTGAAAGAACAGCAGCTCCTGGGATTTATATTCATCCCATGTCTAGAAGATCAGGCTGTAGAAGACTTCTCCACAGGTCTGTCTGAGAAGCTGAACCCTCAGCACCTCACCTCACTTTAATCCTCCTTTTTAGTTCCCAGCGGATCTGATTAGGCTGACAAAGAAATGAAAGCTGCCAAAGCACTTACTATAAGCAGAGACTGGGCAAAATGAGAGTGAAGAGGATGGAGCGAACAGTGTTTCTTTGTAAAGGTTTCCAGAATGCCCTCATCTGATAAGCACAAGTGCCTTGTTACAGAGAAATAGGCAGAAGCCCCAGCAGTTACCTGCTGACATTTCATTAATTTTAATTCCAGAACATCAGCAAAACTGTTACAGTCCAAGCAGTTTCCTCAAGACCAGACTGAACGAGCTCTAGGTGGTAGCGTGAGGTCAAAGACTCAAGGAAAGGTATATGGTCTTCTTGGGTCACAAGAAAATGTCCGGAAGCAGTGTGACCAAATTGATACGATCATTGAACCTAATCTTCTCTGGTCCAAGTCCTCTTGTGCTTGCAGTAATTCTTGTACAAGCCGTAGAGTCAGTGTGGTCCCCATATGCTATATGAGTTGCAGATTTTTAATGATACTGGGTTGTGGTGGCCCGCATGTCATTTGTTGGGCACGTAGCACCTTTGTGGTGATCAGGGAGTCCAGGATGTGTTTCCCGGATTTCATCCAAAGCTGCAGTTTTCATTTTTGCTCTCAGTTGTAGACACTTCTCTAAAGAAATGGAACATAACCAGGGCCTGTAGACTCGGGCGTTAATTCAGACCCAGGGGAGGTAGATGAAACACTGTGTAAATGAAGACTAGCACAACGGAATGGATCCAGTAAGCCGCCTGTCTCATCCCATCCTCTCTCTCTATGCTGGTATTTTGTTGGAAAGGGGTATTGTTAGATCTCACTGTGTAAATTATCAGTCTAAATATCCCCTGACTCACACCGCAAATGCTACTAAGGGAGTCAGTGTAGTGTCAGTATAAAGCACGTCCCGTGCCAGATCCCCAGGGAAATCACTGCAGGATCTGGTTGACCTTTACATAGAAGATGGATCCACCTTGCCTATGTTTGGGCTCCTCAAAGTTAGACTTCCAGGCAAACCTGCTTTTCTGGGCTCCTATAATCAGAGATAGGCAGCTCCAAAAGATGGTCCTGCCCTTCTGCAGAGGGGTCCTGAAGCCAATCTCTCTCCAATAACTGTAGAAGGAGGCTACAGCTCTCTTCGACAACCGGGCTAGGTGAGATTGTTGCCACAAGGACTGTACAGCATGGACTGCTTCCCATTCCCTCTCCCTTGTCCCTTCTTGGTCACTAGGATGCATTATGTGTCTTGAGTACCTACTAATGTCTGAGCAGTGCATGTGGCCTATGGTAAGCATTATAACTGAAATCCTCACGGCTCGATGTGGAACATATGTCGGAATGGGTGGTTGCTCTATTATTGCTACTGCCAAAATGAAATTAAATTAATCCAGTGTGTGAAAAGTCAGGAAGAAAGCCCTCCATGACACGGCAGGGATCTTGCATGATTCTTTTGGCTGAGCCAGCAGCAAGATGAAGCTGGGAAGGTCTCTGCTTCGTGACTGAAAGGACCTTGAGACCATGCTCCCCAGCCTGCCCCGGTTGCTCAAGGCTGACGCGTTCCTTGGGATTGTGCTGAGCCAGCCCGATTAGCTCTCATCCTACATTAGAGAATACCCCACAAACACATGATGTTTATACGGCGCCTGGTTTTTACATCTTGAAAGCATGTTACAGACCCTAAGGAGGTCCTCCTCCTCCAAGCCACAGCTGGATTACCGTTTCACCAAAGGACATGTCTTGCTATCTCTGCTCTGGGTTTTGCTGATAAAACGGTGGCATCTCCGTGCCTGTACTAGAGAGAGGAGGAGAGCCTCAAACTGGACATGCGTGAACTGATCCTGGGACGTGGATTTCCCAACAGAGAGCTCAGCTCTGAGTCCTGGGAAATCAGAAGGATCCTTCCATTTACCACAGCTTGGAAACATGAAGGTGAGCATCTGCGCTCCGCTCAGCCGTTCCCGCCGGCGCTCTTGGCACTGTGCGTGTCCCGCAGCCCGGGGGTGACATGGGCCAGCTCCAGCCAGCTCTGCCATCCTTCTGTTTGAACACCAAGGGGGGCAGCGTGTCCTCCACCCACCTCTGGCCAGCTGCATCCTACACAGAGCCCCCTCCCCAAGCCACGCCAGCTCTTGGGCTCCAGAGGGGAAGGTTGCAGGTATTTCAACGCTGTTATCAGCCCTGAATGGCACACGTCATTTTCCATTTCCGATGCAGCTTTTATTAATTAATTTATTTATTATTAATTTATTTTATTATTTTTATGTGTGCGCCTCCTCGCTTGCTCTGAAGAACCGCGCTTCTCCTTGCCTCCCTACGGCTCATGCCTCTGCCTGGTGAGCCTCAATATTCCCCCTGCTCATCCTTCGTCAGAGTCTTGCTCTGCTCTCCTCGGGCATGGCTCTGGCACAGATAACCTTTCGGAGGTGCTGAGGGGCAGTGGGGCTGGGTCCTGGGCCGGCCGTGGTTCGCAGGGTGTGGTGGGCAGGCTGTTTGGCTCTGGGGGATGGCTGAACAACCCACAGGACCCTGCATCCCGTGAGATAGCAGAGTGACTTTGATCTGGCTGGTGCCCACTTGCAAATCAACTCTGCTTCTGGAGCAGGGAGTCCCACACCTAGAACCCCCACTTGCAAAAGGCCAAGCTGTGCGGAGAGAGCCAGACCTGTGGGTCAGGGAATCATCAGTCTTCTGGCATCAGCAAGGCAAGCTGACTCCTGAAGGAAGAGCAGGAGTGAAGCATGGAGATGAATAAATGAGCCGCCGAGCTGCTGTTGAAGCAACACCTTGGGCCGCACGCTCGCTAGGACAAGCCTCTGGAGCCCCACCTGGCTTGGCCAACGGGGCCAAGCAGGTACTGAGTTACGCCTCGTGTGATGATCAAGGTGACAGTCCCCTGTCCCAGACCTCATTAGGATCTGTAACGCAGAGGTTCCTCACACGTTCCTTGCTGATCCTTCTGGTCAACACCACGTGGTCATCCCTCACGTGAAGCCTGCTCTTTCCCCCGCTGTTCAGTGCTCGATGGCTGGTAATTTCCCTGGCATGTAAAAGCTTTGGAAAATTAATGTAGAGCACAGGTTCACACCTTGTCACAAAAGATGCAAAGTTTAATAAACTGTGGAGCCAAACTGTTGGCTCCTTCGCATTAATGCAGGCGAGCAGCTGGAAATAGCTCTACAGAAGAAACTCGCAGCAGGATGCCGGAGTCAGAGCACCCAGAAATTCCCCAGCAGCGACTTTGCTCAGCTGCTGAAGCGATTGCCTCTGGAAACAGGGGCTGTATTGAACCAACCGAAGAGGAACAGTGCCCCAGGCCAAAAAAGGTAAAAGTGCATGTACGATCTTGCAGAGATCTAGGAGAACTTTTTTTTCACCCTCCATGCTTCAACCTCCTGCATCTGCAGAGATTTTAAAGATGAGCCCAGCCGATTTCAAGGTGATGGAGTTTCCATCCCCGCTAGAGCTTTCCACAGCCTGGTCGGTCTCCTGTACATCAGACTCCTTCAGACAGGCCCCTCGGTTTGGGTGTACCGTCGTGGTTTGTGTGGCAGCAGCTGCTGGAGCAGGGGTTGTGTGGTGAAAGCCAGGGGATGTCGGGATAATCCAGAACACCCAAATCACCACTAAACGCATGTCCATAGAAAGATCTATTTACCGAAAGAGGAGGGAGATACTTTTTACCACTGAAGCTTTCCTGTGTCCCTTAGAGCAACCTGATTACTTTGCAGACCCCTGTCCTTTCCCAAAAATCAGACTGTTCCCCGTGGGCTTGCTGGAAAGCGTCTTAGTTTTCAGGTATGGATAGTTGGTAGAACCAAAGTAAAATAATCGCGGGTTATCAGCTCAGCCGCTGCCGTTGCAGCCCTCAGGGAGTGCAAAGCCTGCTTCAGAGCGGCGTTGGCAGCAGGGGAGCGTGGCGTGGGCTTGCCCCGGTGCGCGGGGCTGGCTCTCTGGGGAAGGAGGGCATCAGCCCCCGCGGCCGTGGGCCGCAGAGCCTCAATTCTTATTCCCACTATAGGATCCACCCACTGCCTTTAATGATTCATATCACTCACTTGTATCACTTAACCCGTTCTTAAAGCATGCGCTTAAGTAATTTTCAGTCTGTTACTTCATCGTATTTGCTAGGCATCCTTTCCGTTAATGCTCCAGCTGGGAAGGGGACCAGTTCAAGAGCAGGAACTAGGAAGAGTCACGCGCTCCACTAAGTATTTTGGCCGTGAGATGGGAACAAATGTGTGGACGCTGGTTTCGTACCCTAGAACTACTCTTTTGCTCTGGCAAAGCGTATTAGCACCGTCGTCTCTGCAGCTCCCCTTCCTTCTCTGGCTTTGTTCAGGAGGGCTCGTAAGCTGTGCGCCGGGGAGCGTGCTTCATTGCACGCCCAGCCACGAAGCTCGGGGTTTCCTGTATTGAGCTAAGCACAGGAACGCTTTGCCTGCCCGTGGTTCTGGAGGAGGTCTTGTCCACGGGCAATCTGGATGCTCTGGCACCAAGAGGAACCTGGTCTGGTATTTTTTTTAAAAAAACACATTTTTTAAGCTTATCTTGTACATGCTTGGCACCTGTATTGTGGTATTTCACCACCTGGCTTTGACAATAATGGAAATATCTAAAAATTCATATGCCAGCGGGATGTAAATCTTCTGTGGGAAATCTCGCAGTATTAGGGTTCCTCTGGGTTTCGGTGGTGTCTTCATGCTACCCGTGGTCCAAGTACTGCGAAATGAGTCAATCTGGGTGTTTCACCAAGTGCAGAAGGTACACAGGGCATACCGTACACAAGCTTCTTAAAAGAGGCGCAGTGATCTCTGAAGGGATCAATTCATCTATGTTCAGCTTCGCTGTGACAGTTCAAATGGTGGAAAAAATTATCCTCGTCTGGAAGCAGCTTGAACATGCCTTATTTCGGGACCGAGCTGAAAAAGTCCCCGTGAAGAATAGCTCCTGCAGAGGGAAGAGGAAGAGCCCAGATTAGTTACAACTGTCTAACCGGGAAGGGTTAGAGCTGTTTTTTATGACTGATTATCATGCACAGCGTGGGGGCTTATTGTGAGAGCTTCACGCTTCTCTCTTCCCAGCCGTCCTCGGCGCTTGCAGGTTGTGGTGGAGCGGCTGCATTGTCGGCTGCCTTGGCACAGGCGCGGTAGGTCGCACTTACCAAGCACAGGCGGCAAATCCCCATTGCTCTGCGGGATTCGTTGCACCAGGAAAGGTGTCTGGGTTTGACGTGTGGCCTGGGGAGAAGCAGCGCGGGGCTCGCAGGAGCAGCGTGGCGGGGCATCGGGGCACGGGCAATGCGCCTTGGGCTGAGCGCGTGACGTCCGTCCCGTGCTGCAGGGGTGCCGCGCTGGCAAAAGCCTCTGCAATGGTTTGTGGTGCCAGGAACGCGTAGGGAAGCTCGAGGAGAACGTTTTCCAGGTTCTGACATGCATTATTTGGCTTTGTGGATTGTTTCTCTTGCTGCAGGCTTCAGCGTTTTTTATAGGCGTGAGCTTTTCCCCCTAACAGTCATGAAAAAAAGATACCTTCCAACAACACTTCCTTGAAATTGGAGTAAGAAACATGGGACAGTCTGAAAAAATATTGATGTTTTGCAATTACTAGTAGACATCAAGAAGCTCCAAAAGGCAGAATAAATTAACACAGTGATTTTAAATACGGAGCCCATAACAAGGAGACAATTAAAACATTCCTTCTTAGTCATGCACACAACATCTGGACGAAGTGCAGGTGGAAGAGATCTGTCTTGTAAAGGAGGAGAAAAAAAAACCAAACCCAGTGGCATATTTCTTTTAAAACTGCTTCTTTCTTTGATACGTACAGTATGCTGGAAGAGAAGAGGGAGGCGAACACCCAGTTCCCACCACGTTTCTGCAAAAACTGAGCGCACGCGTGCCTTTGAGAAGCCAGCAAAGACTTTTTACATGAGGATCGTGTGGCAGGGAGCCCGAGAAAGGACCTGCGTTGCTGTCCCCCAGGTGCCGTGCCCCCAGCACCAGCACCGCGGGCTGGCAGGACGGTTTGCACGAGCGTGGGAGCCACGTGCCTCCACCCTCGCTTCCCTTCGGATGTCCTCGGCGAGGTGTGAGATCCGAAACGTGCGCGCTGCTTTGCTGCCGAGGTAGAGCTAAACATTTTAATCTCAGCTTCGTGAACGTAAGAAGCCAGAGGAGAAGCGTGGTCATAAAAATACATGGCCATTTGTAGCATTTTAGTAAAGGGGATGGATCTGGCTACGTCCCTCTTTAGGAGGCGACCGTTCCCACTTTGCTGACGTGACCTCGGGAGCGTCGTGCCTTGTGATGGGCTGGGTTGCCATGGAGACCGCCGGGATGGCATTGGTAAATGCACAGCCAGGTTATGTGCAAACAGCGTAGAGGGGCCTTGGGAGTGTAAAAATTAAAACGAAGCAAAACGGGGTTTGCGTGAAAGTCAGAAAATTGATTAGGAAATACCTGCGTTCGTCAAAGAACTGCGGTTTTCCGTGGTAGGTGGAGGTGGGATATTGCAAGACGGTACGTTACACTAACGGTGTTTCAAGAGGTGCTTTGTGCAGATGGTAGACCATGGTTGGGTTGTAGAAGGCCGACTCAACTGGAGATGACTAGAGCTGTTCGCTGTTCTCTCCCATCCTTCCTTCCCCTTCCCTCCGCCTTTCTCTTTGGATAAGTCTTTCCCGTCTCCCTGCCAATTAGCATTTTTTCTGGCTTCAGCACCACTCACCTCTCAGGATGAGCCTTTCTGGCAGACGGTGCAAAACCACCCTCAAGCCCTCTTGGGGGGGGCAGGAGCAGTCCCGGCATGCTCTCCAGGACCGTGGGCTACCAGGGAAGGAGGGCGGTTACGGGTTCGCGGTGCCTGGCTGAGGTTTGGCAGCTCCGGCACAGAATTTCAGTGCATCAGTGGGAGCCCGGGTATAGATGGGTGTGAAATCCCAGACCAGCCTTCCTCACTTCCCACATTATTTATTTGTAACTGTGTGCTCAGAGGTGGCCTTGCCATGTTCACACCCGCTCTTTACCGCATCATGGGCGCAAGGTCTTGCATCTTTTAGACGCTGCATCCTCTTTGGAGAAGAGCTCAAACCTCTTTGAGCTGTTTTCTTGACTCAAGTGTCAACTTGTTCGAAAGAGCCGTGGTCCTGTTTCGGTACAGCCCCTTGCCCAAAGGTGCTGTGATCCTGCTGGGGGCTGCTACCCACGATTAAAACAATAAATAGAAATCAGCTTTGTCAGGGTTTGATCTTGGCAGCATCCCTGCGTGCCGTAGCCTCTCCTTTTCAGTGTCTACACTGAGCTGTGACAGCAGCCTCACGCTGCCGCAGCCCTCGGCTTTGATGCGAAGGCCAGCTCCTCTTGTCCAAGGCGTCAGAAGGGCTGCGAGTATTCAGCTGTGCGGCTTGACTTCTTCCCAAGAGCTGGCAGGACAAAAACCCTGACAATTTGCAACCTTTCATATCCCATTTTCATTGTGTGTAGTCACCGGCTGCCACAGCGAGGCACGAGCGTTTGCAGCGGGGTTTGAGGGTTGCAAGCAGCGTCGGTGGGTCCGTGCACTGAGAAGGGGCTTGGCTGGAAGAGAATGTGAAACAGAGATTAATTTTATCCCTTTTTTTTTTTTTTTCCTGTACTCATGAAAAGCAAATGCACCATTTCTTCCTCCCCTTCCATCTCCCAGAACCAATATACAATTCTGACAAATCAGCCCTGAATGCAAATCCAATAAAGTTAGCATAATTGTCTTTGTTATGAGGAGCTGGAACAGGCTGCTCTGCATGAAAATCAAAATAATAAACCACTAAAACATAATGCAATTGGGTGATCGTAAACCTGGCTAAGTGTCCCCACGAAGGTGTGGGTGCGGGGTGGGGGGAGCGGTGCGAGGGGAGGTCCCTGGGGCTGAGCTGGGCAGCTCCAGACAGCTTTTTTAAGCTTGCTGGCGATTTTTTAAGCGCAAACATGCAACGGAGGTAGGGGCAGATTATTTTCATGTTTTAACGTTTAGCAGATGAAGAAGTAAAACTGAAGCATTTCATGATTGCAAGAAACAACTGCGAAATCTTGCTCCTTTTTGTGTTAATTGTGTCTGATTTTAAAAGATTGCACAAATGAGTATTGCAAATAAAACAAATCAAAATACCCAAAATATTTTGCTTAGAAAACATTGACACAAAAACAACTCTTTTTTTTTTTCTTTCTTTCAAGGAACTGTTCCAAAATAAACAATTCCGTTAACATGAATCTGAAAGATGTGATGTGAGCGAGCGCTAACAAATGTTTAGGTAGTAAAAGCATTCGCTGCTTGTTCCTAAGCCCCAGCTCCGGGAGTCTTGAGAATGCAGAATTGTAGCTTTTGTTAAAAAACACGCAAACACAAAAGCTGTGGCTTTCCTGATTATGGAAATCCAGAAAATGAAATAATCCTGCTGCGACGCTCGGGACAGCCGGGCTTTTACGCCGTGCGGTGGAGGCGGTGGCCGTGTGCCCACCCGGCCCTGGCTGGTGCCGGGGGTCTCCCCCTTCTTCCCCCCCTCCCCAGGCCAGGGTCCCCTTTTTTTCCTCTGCAAAGAATCCCACTTACATCCACGTTAGGAGCACACTCGCCAACTGCTCTGTAAATAATTGCTTTTAGCCAGGTTTCCCCGTGCGCCTTGGGGCCGTGAGGGTGATGTGACCAGGAATAATTCTTGCACTTTCTCCTGCCTTTGCCTCGCAGGCGTCGGAGCGGCTCCCGTGCAGCAGCAGCCCTGCTCGCCCCGCTGCAGCCCCGTTGCAGGGAGCCGGGGCGCGGGCGCTGCCTCCAGCCTGGGGAGAAACCAGCATCCCAAAGGTCGCGTTTAAAAGATGCCCGGCTCCAGAAACGTTGGAAGCGGGGGAGCAGGACTCGGGGCGCTGGAGCAGCCCAGGAAGAGCAGTTTGCTTCCTTGGGAGAAAATTGATTTTCAAAGCTATTGATGTTGCTTTTGAAATGCAGCCTGCTGCTCGCCGGCGTTTAGATTACCTTTCTTTCTGCGCACCCGCCTTTGTTGTTTTAACATCAAAGAAGCGCTGCCCTGCTCCGCTAAGAAATCGCCTCTCCCCTTGCTATTGGGGGTATTTCCAGCCTTACGCTCCACCCCGGGGGGGCTGCAGTGGGGTTCAGCTCCTCGGGGGGAGGCACCGAACCCGGTGGCACGTGCGTCCACAGGGCCCTGAGACGAAGATGAGCCTCGGCCCTGCCGCGGGCTGGGAATTGCGTCTGTAAGAGGGGATGGTGAGGTGTCAACGGGGTGATGGGACGCCGCAGCCGACGCCGTGCCACCCCGTCTGATGGAGGTCTGGGGTTGGGTTTTTTTTTTCCTTCTTATACCCAAGTGGGGTTTGTTGGTCTCCTGTTGCCTGTTCTCCCATCTCCAGTGTTGCTCGCTCCCCAGCTCTCGTATGGCGTGGCTTTGGGTGGCCCCATTGGGCTACCGTGGCCAGAGCCCATTGCAGCCGCCTCTGTTCAGTATCTGCTTCTCGCAGAAAAGCCGCCTCTGCTCCGCCTGAGCAGAAGGTGCCAGGGGGGTTTGGCAAGCAAATCACGTCTGGAAATGAGAGCATCGTCTCCTTTGACTTGACGTGGTTTCTTCTCCCTCCCCCCCAATCTCCTGCTTCAACCTGTGCTCTTGAAGAGGCTTTAGAGCTCATCTGTGCTATTGTGCAAAGGAAACCTAGAAGAGGTTAAACCAATCCAAACTGCTGAGTCTTTGAAATAAAATAAGACTCCCTCCTAGCAGGAGATTCACCGAACAAAAGGGCTTCAGCAGTCAGCCTGATTTCAGCAGCTTTTCCCAGAAGACTCAAAGTGGTGACCCCACATCCCAATTCCCGCAGCTGAAACCCCTTTGAGATGAAGCGCGTCTTCCCAGAGAGACCCTTCCTCTCCCCTCAGCCAGGCTCCCGTCTTCTGCCCGGCTGAGCCGACCGATGCCCTGGGCGAGCGGCCGGAGACCCCCCTGCTCGGCGCTCGGCTGTCGGCCCCACGCGAGCTGAATCAACAGGGGCCGTCGGAAGCCCCGGCTCGTTCTCGGGCGTTTCGCCTGCGGGGATGTCATTTCGTTGGCGTGAGTGGCGAACCGCGGGGCGGAAACCTCCGCCGGGCGTAGCGTGCCTCGCAGTTACGGATTGATGCTTTTTGCCTCCGCGCTGCGAACGGGTTTTGTGCTCGCAGATGCTTCTGCACGCGTGCTCCCTGTTCTGGGTGGAAGGTGTGCTCCCTGACAGTTTCTTCTCTTTCCTATTTGCATAATTAAGAGAAATTACAAAGCATTTGGCCTGCTTGTAGTATTTACATCATAAGCCTCGTGATATTTGTTTTTCTTAAATCTTCCCAGCGTGGCCCAGAAATCCCCCCTCCCAAGCCAGCCAAGCAACAGGTAATTTCATTTGCAAGCCTTTTTAGCAAATGCCAAGGTCCAGCGCCTGAGCACGCAACGGTGACGGACATCGGCAGAGACGCCCTTCCACTTCGTGTGAATAATTGCACCTCCTTTGGGGCACAGAAGGTAGAAAATGAGGTAGGACTGTGGCTGTGAACACCTACGGGAGACCTTGGCTTCTTTCGCCGTGCCACATACGTCGCTGAGAGCTGGGGGAGTGGTGCGGAGCGATAATCCCCTTTATGAATCAGTCCCTGAGTCGTCTGGGACAAGGACAGCATTGGACCTTGATCACAGCCACAGGACCTGGCAGTGTTGCTGTCATAAAAAAAATATATATATATATAGCTTTTAATCCTCTTAATTGGTTGCATTACTGATACTCTCTGGCGCTGGCTGGGGAATGAGAAAATCTATAAACTGGTCTGGTTTGTCCGTCCCAGCTTGTGCCTGAGACGGTGTTGTCATTCAGAGCGGAGAGAGGGGAAAGCACTCGAGCACTCGTCAAAAAAGTCCCTTGCCCTCTCCATCAGCCCTGCACTGGGAAACTGGTCTCACTGGACCAGCTGTAATTTGCAGCACCTCAAAACCGTTTACAATGAAAGACATGAAGGGTCTAATGAGGGAGGAAGGACTTTGGTTTTTGCTTTTGGAGGAGCCCAATTTCTTTCCCTAAACCTTTGCCAATGACAGACACTCTCATAAAGCATTTTTATTGGGTTTTCGAACAATTTAATTAGCGTCTCCAGCCGTGATGGCTGCAGAATTGGTGCAGAGCAGTCTCTGGGGACAGTAAAACAGAAGTGGCAGCAGCGCTCTGCATGCACGGGATGGAGGGGGAGGACAGCTAAAACGGGGAGAGCAGAAGGACTCGGGGAAGAAACAGAACTTGGCCGTATCTCCTCCAAGGGCTGAGAATAAGCCAGGTGCATTGACGTGTCCACCTGCCTCCTTCATGCTTTCTCGAGGGGCTTTGCAGGGTGGGCATGGCCCTGAGAGGTGCAGTCCTGGTTGGGCTCGCTCCTGGCTTGAGGCAGGGACTTTGTCTTTGCTCTGGAGCAAACCGAGACATCGGTTTGCATCTCTTCCCTTGGCAGAGATGCTGGGCCTTGGGGGCAGCGTGAGCGTATCCAAAAGGAGCCTACCACAAGTCCAGCCTTGTTCCCTCTTCAGCCCTTGCCGTGGCAAAGCTGCCTTGAACCGCTACAGGCCAGACTTAACAGGAATGAAGCTCTTGTCACGGACCCGTTGAGCAGGACCTACCCTGCTACCTCCTACACCATGCTTGAGGAGCATAGCTCAAGGTTCCCAAGCCCCATCTGGATGCTTTGAGACCAAGTTTCGGCAGTTGCGGTCCCCATCCTAGATGGGAAGGCTGCAGACTTCAGCCCCGCTTAGCCCACACACGAGCCCGCTGCTCCCCTCGCAACCCACCGCAGCGCAGACACGTCGGGGCTGGATGGGCCAAGGGGGAGAACGTGCTGGCTCGGCACGGAGCTGCTGCGTGGAGCAGGCAGCAGCGGTCTCTCCGCAGCCCATGTGCTGCCGGTCGTGGGCCTGGCAGCTCTTTTTTTAAGTCAATTTTAGTTATTTGCAGGAGTAGAGATACAAAGGGAATCGGGGTAGCTGCGCCATGCAGAGGCAATATGTTTATGAGCTTGAATTCCAATTAATACACAGGGGCTGTCTGTTTTATATCAGTGCACAGCATTGGCGTTCAGCTCTTCTTTTATATGGATGAAGTACGTGCTGCATGATTCATTTAGGGCCCGCCGAGTCACACGGGTTCCTGCATCCCGGCAGCAACATCTGGCTGGCGTCCTGCCGCCCGGGCTGTGCCGAATTCAGGGGCTCGGTGCCCCCCCACCCAGCCGTGCCGCCCCGCGCCGTGCCGCGCCGGAGCCGGCCCCAAAGCTGACTGATCACCAAATCCAAAAAGCAGGAGATGAGAAGCAGGACAGGAAAGAAGAGGAGAAAACAAGAGGGTGAAGTCATGTATTAGGGAAGGGCTAATGGAGAGCAGCCAAGCCAAGTGCTTCCAGCCGGCTTCCTGACACAGGATTCGGAGGAATTCTGCAGTTTCGCAGCAGAAATAGGTGCCCTGCACCCTGAATCTTCCACTCCTCCCAGAGACGGACCCGGGAATCAACTGTTCCCTGCAACAAAGCCTATTTTTCAACAAGGCTTTGCTGAAAAAACAGGTTTTTAGCAAGCAAAAGGAAAAAAAGAGAGATCCTGGCTGGTCTGGAGCAAGGGAGGGAAGGGTTTGCTTATGGGGGAGTTGTATTTAATTTTATCCAGTTTATTCATACAGCTTCTATTCCAAGCATAGGGACAGGCCCCGGCTCATTCTCACAGACCTGTTGCAATCCTGCGTGTGCAGATTTTCTTGCCTGGCTTTCAGGGAGTTCAGAAGCACCCCTAAAAGGTTCCTTCCAAGCTCAAGTGAGTGTGAACCAGGCACTCAGCCCAGCCTGCCGGTGAATTTTGTAACACTTTTCATGCTCCATCACACCTAAATCCCCCACTGCAGTGCTTGGGGCAGATTTTCTTTGGGTTCAGCCCTATATTTCTTTGGGTTCAGCCCTGTATTTCTTTGTGCCTGGCTACATGAGGCTCTGTGACACCTAACGCACCATGGCATCGCTGCCCTGGCTGCCAGCAGAGGCTGCAAACCCAGTGGCGGGCAACTGGGTGGCTTGGACCCAGCTGAGAAACCCTGGGTTAGCTCTGGGCTAATCTGAGCTGCTGGACTCAGCACATTTCAGACCCGTCAGCTGTTTTCAGAGGCAGATTCGCCCTTCCCTCTTTCCACCCGTCATCTCTCAGCTCTCTGACACGGCTAATGGATTGCAGACCTGTTCCCCCCGCGCCCAGCGAAGCCCCCGTGTTTTAACGGGCATCGCTGTTTGCATTAGGTGGAGATTTTTCTAGGGAGCACAGAAAGGTGATTTCCCCCTGTACAGTGGATTCGTGCTAAAGGAAGGGGGGAGAAGCACCAAACGCTTTCATTTTTATCGTAAAAAGTGGTGGCAATTACTCCATAGCAGCAAATCTGTCCCTGTGGGTATCCTCTTTGATGTGCAAAGGAAAGGAATGTTTTAGCTGATCTCAATATTTTTAATTCTCTCGCTGATTTCGAAGCCCTCTTTAGCATGAGCTACCAAAGGATTGTAGATTACCCTGTAAAAGCAGTTGTGTTATTGTCTCTCTTAACCCCGGCTAGCCTTCAATTTCCTGCCATCATTTTTATTATGCCTTCTTTCAGCTGGGAATGAACAATGAGCTTTATTGGAAGAAAAGGTGAGAAATGTAATAAGAAAAGCCCCTCCTGTATCATGCCAGAGGCAGGCACCCCGGCTGGGTAAGCGATGCCATGTGAACGCAGCACCGGGCTCCTCCGAAACCTGCTCGTGCTCTCCCGTCTGGCAGGAGCTGCAGGGGCTCTCTGCTAGCTCAGCTTTCCTGATTCAAAAGATCTGATCAAAAGTTTCCCAACGTTCTTTTTAGTATTTCTGTAATAGACTCATGCCTGCGACAGCTTTGGCAATTTGGTCAAATCGTGGTCCTTTTCCGAGCCGGGTTCTGACTTGGGTCTGCTCCTCCTTTTTCAAGAGGAAAACGTTTTTCTTGTCATGGGCACAGAGGAGATGGGAAAAACAGGGAAAACACGGGAGATTGGAAGCTGCTCCTGCCTTTTTTTTTTCCTCCCACAGAAAACAGTTTCTTTTTGCCCCTCCCATCAGTGTGGAATGTATTTGTTCAGTGAGAAACAAAAGAGAAACTGCCTGGGGAAATTTCCTATTAAGTAACCCCCTACTCATTTATTTCTAATTTTTCCAGAAATACAACGAATGTCTCTTTCATTAAGCTGTAAGAATAAATTCAGGCCCTTAAAAGCCTTCCCTTGCTCCCCCCCCCACGTTGTCACAGTCTGTTGTGCTACTTCTGCATTTCCGACACAAAGCTCTAACATTATAAGAATATTTTCGATACCAGGACCAGGCAAATGTCTCTTCACAGTCTCAGAATACTAAAGATTTTTTTTGCAGTGGAAATAGTCGGTAAGGTTTACAATTAAGCAACGAAACGCTGCCTAAATTTCAGTAGATATTTGCTTCTGACATTCAATATATTGTTCACACGCCGATTTTATGGTGCCACGAGTAAAGTAAAGAATCTTTATCCCTTATATTGAAGATTTCACTCCCTTTCCTTTGTAAGGGTAAGTCTTTATTTGCACCAAGATTGACTCTTGATGATACGGCTTGCTTACTCGGTGGATGGCTGTTACAGATAATTGTTCTATTGCTATTAACACAAGTTCAAATGTTGTTTAATTGTGGGAATATACAGAACATTGTTGCTGATCAGGGTCATTTGGAAGCCGAGCTGAATGCCGATGGGGTTGTAAAGGCAGCGTTTATGCGGAGAGCCTTGCTTGTTCTCTTAACGTTTTATTTTTCATATCATTTTAAGATCTTAAAATAGTAGCTGTCTAGGTTTGCTGAAGGGCTTAGCGAAGGAAGATCGACTGGCAGATACCATACAGCGTAAAAGCCTCAGCTGCAATGGAGCAGTGTTTTTGAAGTAGTAGTATAAGGTAAAACTACTGTGTGTTTCAAGATAAAGGATGTTCTTTGGGTTGTGGGTGTTCAAACAGAACACAACAACATTTCTATTCAGCACACTCTTTAATTCTCTGTTAAAATAGATCCCATATAATTGTAACTTAATCCTGGTTGAAAACTCCCTGACAATTTTCGGTAGAAACCTGAGTTTTATGGGAGAAATGTTTTCACTTTCAGATCTGCTCTTCTTCAACATTTGGTTCGCTAAAATCATCCAGCAACAACAAAAAACCCTCAACCGCTGTAAAATGCATCTGGAACCTGACAAACAGATTGGGGTTTGAGCCAAGAAAAAATCAGCAGCTTCCGTCAGATTTTTGTTTGCTTCAGGGCTTTAGGGGGAGGTGGCAGGTTTAATACACAATTCATAGTTGCCGGTTGCAGGGTTTGGTTTTCCAACACATAAGTCAACACCATCTCCTGAGAATTGGAACAAAGACAAAATAAATCTACTTTCATTTAAATTTTCAGCAGAGTAACGCTGCTTTTTCCTGCCCGTTTCCCCTCTAAATCCATGGTCTAGTTCCACCTGAAGGAAACAGCCCTTCATTAAGGCGCGGTCAGCACCAGACTTGCTTCCAACACCAAGAAGCTATCCACGGCATTTTCCTGGCCTGGCTCAGAATAAGAGGGCTCAGTGGACATGATTTTGTTTCTCCTTTCATTTGATCTTCCTCTGCTTTCGAGTTTCTCACTGAAGCTGCCGGAGCGGACCTTCTTACTGGGAAGGACTAGCCCAAGCAAGACCAGAAAGGTCCTGCCATCTCCTGGGTTAGTCTCAAGGGTGTTACCAGGGGGTGAAATGCTTTCCTCTTTTGGGACACAGCCTAGAAAGTCTGCGTCTCATTTCCCAGGTTTAATCTGCCAGCCTGAACTTGGGCTAGTATCGGGACTGGAAGCCTCCAAGCCATTGCGAAAAACTGGATTCAGCATGGCTCAGATGGCATTTGTTGAGCTGGTAAACAGTTTGCTCCAAAAAACTCACCCCGGTTTTTCCCTGCTAGGGAAACCCAGTTGGGGTTGGGGTCAAACCCATCTGCTTACACTTGAGTCTGGCCATGTTGCTGAAGTTTGTGTCTTGGTCCAGGATCCCTTTATAAGTTTGGAGGAAGGCAGGAGGTGCGTGTACCTGAGCAGGCTGTATTTGCATGACCTCTTGAACAGGGGCAGCTCTGCCGGTGCTCAGACCATGGCATCACTCTGCCATGATGGGGGCTGCCCTTGTCCCGTTGCATGGGACTGAGGACCATGCGTACCCCCATACTTCCATACCCCCAGGCCCTCAGGGTCTTTCCCATAGGGAAAACACTGCTTCAGCCCTCCTCAAAATGGAGATTACCATCTTTAGAGCATAAAAAGCCTAGTTTGCAGGCTTTCACTTCCCTGTAATTGCCTCTCCTCTCTCTGTGCTGCACAAGGACGTCAGCATCCCTCTTTAATTGTTTAGCTCCCTCACCCGTCGCATCTCTGCGGAGGTAAAGGGCTTCATAAGAAACCATCCGTTCAGAATGAACCCCTCCTGCAGCAGCAGGTAGGCAACCCCTAGGCAGCACAACCCAAAATGCCTGGTTCCTGCAGGACCCAACTCTCTTTTGTGCCTCCCGTGGTCTTTGCCAACCTTTCATGGCTCTTCTGTGGATTGCAGTGCCGTAGCTGGGGCTGAGGGGCAGGCAGGCGGCAGGACCAGGAGCGACCCCGCGGTGACGGGGGGCGGCGGGGCTCTCGCGGGGCCCCAGGCACCGGTCGATGCTCATTCCCTGCCTTTCCCTGCAGTCACTGGCCCATGGCTGAAGTCAGAGGCGGCTGTGCAATGATTTGTAGGCTGTAATTGGCTTAATGCTTGGCTTACCCGTTTAGTATCGCTAAATGGCATAACGTCGGCCACCTTCCACTCACACCAGAAATAAAGCTCCACGGACGTGGAAAACGTTGCTGGAGTTCACGCTGCAGTTTGCTCGCTGGGCTTGTGCGGCGGTTCCCCATCTACTCGGAGGCTTGGAGCTGCAGGTAGACGGGCAGGACCTTTGGGCATCCCTCGGTCATGGCATTGCCTATCCTGACTCCAGGGGAAAGGGGGGATGTATCTGCTGCTCAGTCTGCCTCTTGCTCACCCCATAGATCAGCCCACTGAGGTGCCAAGCTGCAAGGGTCCTCCTGCCCCCGCTGCCTCAGAAGAACACGGTGAAAGGGGAGAGGAAGACTGTGGAAAAGAAAGGCCACCCCATCTTCCAGACCCCTGCAAGCTTCATCTCGCAGGCCGGTCCCTCCAGCAGCAGATGCATTGGGCTGATGGGATGCAGCACAGCACTTAATTCAGCGCTCTCTTTCGTTCTCCCCAGCCTCATCCCAAATACCGATGGGCCAGACAGCAGCATAGCGGGACATGCCTGGGCCGGGTCCTGGTCAGCCTGTCCTTGCCTCCAACTAACGCCAGCACGATTCCTCGCTGGCTCTCGGAGGAGGCACTTGCCAAGCTTTCTTCCTCACATCCCAGCTGTGTGCCGTGGGCCTTCTGCCGTTGGGCTCAGCTGGAGGAGGTCTTCAGCTGGAGGGATGGGTGATCCTGGTGCACCCAAATCACAGAACTGATATTAAGAGAAGTCCTGGTCAGAGGTCCCAGGCTGCTGGAGCTAATGTCCTTTTGCGGGCTACATCAGAAGGTCCCCTAGCCTGTCTTGGCCGTCTTGATGGGTGTGGAGTGGCCGGTGGGCTGTAGCAGGCAGGCAGGGGACCAGCAAAGCAGCCATGGGCCCTGGGTGCACCTTCATCGCTGGGTAAAAAACCTGCTGGACAGCCGAGCCCAGAAAGTTGTGGTGAACGGAGTTAAATCCAGTTGGCGGCCGGTCACGAGCGGTGTTCCCCAGGGCTCAGTACTGGGGCCGGTCCTGTTCAACATCTTCATCAACGATCTGGACGAGGGGATCGAGTGCTCCCTCAGTCAGTTTGTAGATGACACCAAGTTGGGCGGGAGTGTTGATCTGCTGGAGGGTAGGAAGGCTCTGCAAAGGGACCTGGACAGGCTGGATCGATGGGCCAAGGCCAATGAATGAGGTTCAACAAGGCCAAGTGCCAGGTCCTGCACTTCGGCCACAACAACCCCAGGCAACGCCACAGGCTTGGGGAAGAGCGGCTGGAAAGCTGCCCAGAGGAAAAGGACCTGGGGGTGCTGGTCGACAGCCGGCTGAACATGAGCCGGCAGTGTGCCCAGGTGGCCCAGAAGGCCAACGGCATCCTGGCCTGTATCAGGAATGGTGTGGCCAGCAGGAGCAGGGAGGTGATCGTGCCCCTGTACTGGGCACTGGTGAGGCCGCACCTCGAATCCTGTGCTCAGTTCTGGGCCCCTCACTACAAGAAGGACATGGAGGTGCTGGAGCGCGTCCAGAGGAGGGCAACGAAGCTGGTGAAGGGCCTGGAGCACCAGTCTGATGGGGAGCGGCTGAGGGAACTGGGGGTGTTCAGCCTGGAGAAGAGGAGGCTGAGGGGAGACCTCATCGCGCTCTACAACTCCCTGAAAGGAGGTTGTAGCGAGGTGGGGGTTGGTCTCTTCTCCCAAGTAACAGCGATAGGACGAGAGGAAATGGCCTCAAGTTGCGCCAAGGGAGGTTTAGATTGGACATTAGGAGAAATTTCTTTACTGAAAGAGTGGTCAGGCCTTGGACCAGGCTGCCCAGGGAAGTGGTGGAGTCCCCATCCCTGGAGGTATTTAAAAGCCGTGTAGATGAGGCGCTTAGGGACATGGTGTAGTGGGCATGGGGGGGTTGGGTTGACGGTTGGACTCGATGATCTTAGAGGTCTTTTCCAACCTTAATGATTCTGTGATTCTATGATTCTATTGCTCTGACCATCCTCAGCTGGGACCCCTACCCACACACCCTCTGCCAGTGGCCCAGCAGCTACCCTTAAGCTCTGTTGGTCTGGTCTGGAGCTGCCTCTGATGTGCCCAGCAGCTGAGCTGGGTTGTGCCAAGCTTGCAGGACTGCCACCCTGCCTGGGGACAGGGCCGTTGTCACCATGGGGCTGCTGCGGAGGCCACTCGAGGTCTTGGATCTCCAACTACTGGTGAAAGATTGCGGGTGTTGGCCGGGGGAGGAGGGAAGGTGTCAGTCCTTGTCTTAGAAGTGTGTAAACAAGATGAAACCCCTGTGAATTGAGGAATGCTGATTGGGTTTATCTGCATGATGAAGGTAGGAACTTATTTCACAGTGCTAAGTCATACAGGTAATATTTCCAAAACAAAATCTCCTATTTGAAATCCAATTAGGGTTGCTAAGTAACAACATAGTTAACCAGCCAATATTTGCTAAATCCAGGCTTTTGCAAGCAAGGAAACAGCTTCAACAAATTGCACTAACAATATATAAATACATTAATATTAAACCAAAACAAAAATACATAGTTTACTGCAACACAAAACCTTTTAACACTGACTGCTAGGATTTTCCTTGTTATCTGTGTGATTTCAGAAGCTGTTTTACTGCTTTCCACTTCAGTGGCTGGGGGGTCTCTACTTAAACTACAGTATTGGTGGGATGGGGAAGGGATCTGTAGATGTAGTTTACAAGGTAATATGTAACCTTATTGATGAGCGTGTATCTTACGTGCCTGAATTGAGGGTCTGAAAAGTAATTTTGATGAAAAATAGTTGCTTGAGAATGCTCTTTAATTGTCAACTGCTTCAGTGTAAGTGATCTCCCCCCAAAAGTTACTGCAAGTTTTACTAAAACAGGTTGTTTTTCAAGCCCGTTCTCAGCAGACACATACATTGATCTTAAAATTCCCTGTTTAGCTCTGTTCTGTTCAAAACACAGCTCTGAGCCTCCTCTCTGAGGAGCTTCAATGGCTCTCCTACCTGCCCAGCCTCCAGCAGCACCGGGCGGTCGGTACGGCTCTAGGCTTGCTTGGGACAACCGCACACCCCACCAGGGGTGGTCCAAACATGGGACCAGTGCTTTTGCTCCAAAACACCATGGGTGAACCTGCAGCACGAACCCAGGACAGTCCTCACCACCTCAAAGGTGGCTGTCCCTGCAGCTGTATTGGCCCAGTACAGAAACCTGGGGCTGAGCATCTTGGGTTTTATTTTGACTCCAGTTTCACATTTGAAGCACTCTCTGGTCTTTCCTGTTTGGTAGGACTCCGGATTGGCTTACGGGTTTGGGTAGGACTTGTCAAAGGCTCTTCTCTGTTTCTGTTCCGATAGAAAAGCAGGATTTCTCCGGTAGAGCTGATCTGGGGCAGAAACACCCTCTGCAATGAGGATCCTTTCTTCTCTTGTTCAGTGGCTTTAGGACTTAAACTCCAGTCTCTTCTGAGTGTCGGGGGGGAAATGCTCCACGGGGTTCTGCACCACTGCTCCACAGCCCTGCAGGTCTCACAGCCCGACTGCCCTGCCCAGCTGTCTCCAGCTTTACCATCCCACGATGAAAGGGAAATGCTGTATGTGATGGGTAGCTGAACTCTCCCAGCACTAACGGTTTGCTGCAGAAGGCAAAGATCAGGATTTTCCTGGCTGGCAAGGCTCCAAGGTGCAGATAAGCTCCCTGCGCTTGGCTTGTGTGGCTGCTTCAATGGCTGAGCCACGCTTGCAGCCATGGAAGATCCTTGTCAAGCTGAAGAGGCCTCTTCTTGCTCCCTGCTTTATTCTCCCCTGGCTGCTGCTTTGTCCTGACTCTGCAGGCTAGCAATCCTCTTGCATTTATTAGGCTCCGTTGGGTCCCCGCACGAGTGGAGGTCCAAGGCAATGGCCTTTGGTTGATGTGGGGGGCATGTTAATGTGCCTTCGGCGAGGAAACCTGCTGCTTTGGTTTCCTGAATGTTCATCCCAGCAAATTGCTCTGTCTCTGTTCAAGGATCTTTGTAAATATATGGACTAGAAATGGCAGGAGCTGCAGACTAGTGTTTTTTTACCGAGGAAAGATTATATTTCAAGACTTCCTCCTTTATATCAAAGGATAGCAGAAAATCTTTCTTAGATCAACCTGTCTTGAAGCAGATGTCCAACTTTATTACCAGCTTCCTCCTTATTTGTGCAATGCTGTGCCTTAGTTCTCTCTAGTAGCTTCTTAGCTTGAGGTGGGGCTTCCAAATTCCCTTTTTGAAAGGGCTTTACAGCTCCAGCACTGAACCACATGGAAAATGACCCTTCAGATAAGCGGAGCAGGAGACCGTGTGCTGTAGCTAGTGAGAGGAGGCTCCTGGTTTGGCTCGTGCCCGCCGCAGTGATTTCTTTGCAATCCAGAGCAGCCCAGGGACTGCCTGCCCAGGCTGTCTTCCTGGGAGGAGGGTTGGGAAGAGATGGGAGCAGGTGCTTAAATGCATGGAAGGAACCCGCTGAAAAATATCTACGTTTCCAGCTCCCTCCCAGCATCCCTTTGAAGGATGAGAGAAGGGAGAGAACCCCAACATTACGGTAGGGGCTGAAGATCATATTGCTCCCAATCCAAGTAGCTTCTCTGAAGTTTTCCAGAAGCTTTGGGAAGTTAGGCAGATATCCCACTGGAAGAGCTCTGAGCCCAAGGACTCTAGACCAATCAGTGATACTCCAGCTTCTCTAGCTCATTCCTGTAGCCAGCGGCTGCTTTCCAGCATCTGAAGCCTCTGGCCTTGGGCTACTTGTAGGCTAACGTCATGGTTGTATAAGCTTCCAGAAGCTGAGCTGGCACTTGGAAACTTCTCCGCTAGCAAACTGACTTGACTCCTGACTATCCACATCACATCCGCTCCATCCTTAAGTAAATTAAAGCACTTCTGTGGCAAGGGAATGGGAACAGTGTGGACTATCCCCAGGTCTGCCCAGACCCACAGCCGCCTCCTGCTACAGAGATGAGTATGGTTTGGTGCGGTGGAGGAGTGGAGCAGTGTCCTAGCAGACCCGTGACATTTGCACGTGCAAAAACCAGTGCCCAGGTGTCACTGCTGGCCAGTTTGTTGCCATGACATGCATGCAGCCGGGACCCCAGAGACTAGAGCATCCGACTCTTGCCCAAAGTCCGCAGCGATATAAAGCATCGCGCTAGCCAGCTGAGACTGGATATAATGGAAGTAATGAACAGTGCGGCTTCAAATTAAAATAAAGCTAATGGAAAGGGCAAAGACCTTAACTGTCACTCCGACGCATCTCAACAGTGTTTGCTTATACTATGCTGAGCTTGCCAACTCTGAGTAGCGTGACCCATTGGGTCCGAGGCTGGTGTGCCATTCTAATGATGCACACCTACCCCTCCCAAGGGGAGCAGGGTGAAGGGCTTGAGGAACGAGGGCTCGAGGGCAGACACCTCTATTTAATACACCATGACAATGCATAACCGAACCTCACCGGATTTTGCTGATAGGTGGCAGTTCTAGCATGGGTCTGATGAAGTCTGTCCCAGTCTTTCTAATGACACTGCTTTAACTTTCATCGCCTTACTGCTGCTTTCCTATTGCTGTTCTCATTTGGAGGCGAGTGCTTTGTCCCTTCAACAAGGAGACTTAAACTGGGAGGCCCTACTAATACTGGTTCTTTTACCCCTTGATAAGGACGATGAAATCTCTCCCACCCCTGTGGTATCCCGCCCCTCCGCATAGCCACCTCCCCAACAGTTAGGAGCTTTTTGTCATGGGAGGGGGAAAACAAATAGAAATTTCCATTTGGTTTCCTTGAAGGTCTTCTCCAAGCAGAGCAGCAAAGTGGGATATGAGGCCAGTCTTCTCTCCAGGACACTCTCACAGCTGCGGCTTTGGTTTGAAAATGCACTTGGATAGCTAGAATGCACAGGAGTGTGTATTTGAGGAGGAGGGCTTTGTGTCTTGGGTGCCATAAAACCACTTCTAGGAGCTTTGTCTCACTCCTTAAGAGGTTTTGCATCTAATTGAGAATTCAGCGAACACTCTTGTGGGTTGAGAAAATAGAGCTTGGACCAACAGCATGTGCAGGAGGATGGCTGGGGTGGGAGGAAATCCATTAAGGACCCTGAGTGTGAAAACTGCTGGGTTGTGACCCCCAGGTATTTTCCTCCTCAGAAACGCCTCCCACATTGCTCTGTCCTCCTCTCAAAGGGGAAGGGGAGAAAGTGCTAAATGTCCTTGTTATTTGTCCAGGTGGTTAAATCCCAGAAACACCCTGTCAGGTTTTCCATGCGGTGACAGATGGGGAGTTCGCTGATTCCCCTGGGTCTCACTGAGCACCTTTCCCCTTCCAGAGTGGAAGAAGGATGCAGCAAAAATCAGCCTTAAGCTCACTGAAATGCTTCACCGTGAGCCCCGCTCTTGAGAGTGAGAAGTAAGAAGACCTTAACTTCCATTTCCCATTGAATGGGGCCTCAGCTGGAGCTGGGATCGCTGCAAGGGCTGGATTGGGACTTACTGGGGAAGCCGTGGGGTGGAGGGGCATAGCTCCTGCCCCACAGCTCAAAATGGGGACCACCATCGTTACAGCGGAGATCCAGCTCGAGCACAAGCCGCTGCAGATGGGAAGAGCTGGAGGCCAGATGTTGTGGTACCAAACGTGAGCAGCATCACGCAAAGACCAAAGTGTGCTGGTGGCTGAAGAAGGGCAGGTGCCTTCAGCAACAAAGCTGTGTGTCACTGCTCAGGGCGCGTTGTACCTGTGTGTGGTTGTGCACGTATGTGCATGATCGATGGGCCGAGGCCAACTGTATGAGGTTCAACAAGGTCAAGTGCCGGGTCCTGCACTTCGGCCACAACAACCCCAGGCAACGCCACAGGCTTGGGGAAGAGCGGCTGGAAAGCTGCCCGGAGGAAAAGGACCTGGGGTGCTGGTCGACAGCCGGCTGAACATGAGCCAGCAGTGTGCCCAGGTGGCCAAGAAGGCCAACGGCATCCTGGCCTGTATCAGAAATGGTGTGGCCAGCAGGAGCAGGGAGGTGATCGTGCCCCTGTACTCGGCACTGGTGAGGCCGCACCTCGAATCCTGTGTTCAGTTTTGGGCCCCTCACTACAAGAAGGACATGGAGGTGCTGGAGCGTGTCCAGAGAAGGGCAACGAAGCTGGTGAAGGGCCTGGAGCACAAGTCTGATGGGGAGCGGCTGAGGGAACTGGGGGTGTTCAGCCTGGAGAAGAGGAGGCTGAGGGGAGACCTCATCGCGCTCTACAACTACCTGAAAGGAGGTTGTAGCCAGGTGGGGGTCTCTTCTCCCAAGTAACAGCGATAGGACGAGAGGAAATGGCCTCAAGTTGCGCCAGGAGAGGTTTAGATTGGACATTAGGAGAAATTTCTTTACTGAAAGAGTGGTCAGGCCTTGGACCAGGCTGCCCAGGGAAGTGGTGGAGTCCCCATCCCTGGAAGTATTTAAAAGCTGTGTAGATGAGGCCCTTAGGGACATGGTGTAGTGGGCGTGGTGGTGTTGGGTTGACGGTTGGACTCGATGATCTTAGAGGTCTTTTCCAACCTTAATGATTCTATGATTCTGTGATTGCCAGTTGTTTTTCAAGCAGAGGTGGAGTTATGTGCTGGACTCCGAAGCGGAGTGTGTGTATAAATGATTATTGCAAGTTCCCAGGTGCGGCGGGTGCTTCTCCAGCTTCCAGCACAGACTAGGCAGGAGCAGAAAGTGCCTGTTTGAAGGAAAACTGGTCAAGCTGCATGGACAGGAATGGGAAATAGATGTGCTGCGTACAATACAGCTCTCCTGACAGCTTTGTGCTGCTGCCTCCCTATGCAGCCCTCGCCCCTGCGCACCAAAAGTTGCTGGGAAGGGGTTGCACGTGCAAGCCTGACTCGGTGCCGCTTGTGAGGTTCCGCGTGCCCCTCTAAGCCAGCATCACCAACCTGCTGTCATCTGCCTCTGCTTTCAGGCCCCTGGTCTTCACAGCCATCGTCTCGCCCTGCGCTGCTGGGATCAGAGTGAGTGCAGGCTGCTCCAAGGAGTGTGTAGAGCTCACGGGTGCCATCCTCGCACCCCTTACAGCCCTTCGCCCAGACCAGCAGCCCCTCGCAGGGTGCTCGGCTGCCCCTGTCACTTGCTGTTCCTCTGGGCTTTGCCCTCCTCTTCCCACATCCCGCTGAGACAGGAGGGGAATTGAAACTCTGAGACCTGGCAAGCGGCATCTCTGAGGCCTCGACGTGAATCGATCCGTCAGTAACCTGAGCGGAGGGGCATCTGCTGACTCGGGTGAAACAACCCGATGATAAATCGGGTTAGGAAAACCGCTGGATGTTGGTGCTTGGGGATGCAGGACAGCGGAGGCTGTTTTAAGGGGGAGGTGGCATAATAAAACGGCTCCCTCTCGGAGGTTTTGAAATGCTACCTTTGCAGCATCTGCCGTTGGGGTTTTAGAGGGAGATGCACGGTGTCTCTGGACCCTGGCCTTGCCCCGCAGAGGTTCCCAGTCCTGTTGGGGCTACGGCCTCTGGCTGTACTGTGCAGGGACCCTACCCCTTGTACCGCTTTCAGGAGTGCTGCTGGTAAATGAGGCTGATTACTGCAAAGGGTAAGGTGGAGGAGGGACATGCAGCAGTAGCCGGTCTCCCGGGTCGATAAGGGATTGGGAGAGCGGCCCAGGAAATCTGAGCTGTGTGAAACGATTGCTCTGTCTTACCCGGAGGAAGAACAGAGAGAAAAGGCTTCCGAAACCCTCTCTTTTCCATGAGTCCCCCCAAAAAGCTGGTCTGCTCTGTCTGTCCCCCCAGTAAGAACTGGGCAACCCGCAGGGAAAGTGGGGCAGTGCTTTACCCATCAAAAAGTTTATAGTAGTGCGTGGGAGGGAATTTTCTTACAAAGCAAATCATGGCAGCCTTGAAAATGTGGTCCAAGCCTCTTTGCAAGGTCTTCACTGAGCCTCCGAGACGTCTTCATGGTGGCTGTGCCCAAAACCTCACGTGGGAGGGAAAAGAGTTGGTGCAGGGGAAACAGCTCCGCTAGGAACCGTGCGAGCGAGGCAGCGGGGCGAGGCGCACGGCCAGGCTGCGGGGGCTGCATCTCTTGCCACTTAGAGCTGCGTACACCTTGAACTCGACTCAGGAAACACTTTCTTGCAGCTCAGGTGTTTCCTGGAGGAGCAGCAGCATGACAATCCCGATTTCGGGCTTCAGCAAGCCCCAGTTTTGGCAAACTGTAGGTGCCGGCGAGGTAGCGTCACATGGAGGGCAGAAATTCCGTGGTGCTCTTTGCTGCAGTGGAGCTGAAGCGCCGCGGGACCATGCGAGAGACCTTGCTGGAGGTCGTGGGCAGGCTCACGCTTCTTTTCCGAGAGGGGAGAGCTAAGAGGGAGGACTGAGTCATGCAGCATTGCTTAAGCTGCTTCCCAAGTCCCTTAGAGTACAGCTTAAGGCAGTGAAGCGATCCTTGCAGCAGGCTCAAGGAGGAATTACTGAGCAGCCGGCAGTCTGGCTAGGGGATGCCGGACACCCGGGGCATGGCAAAGGGACGACCATGGGCCCGTAGCAAGGTGAACTCCCATCTTGCTGCTGCCCAGAAGGATGAGGATGTGAGGAGGTGGAGAAGTCAGAAAGGATTAATACATGTCGTGCTGGGGGAAGAAGCCTTGCATGTGTATTTCTAGTACAATGGGTACTGCTGATGTTTGCATCAGCGCTGCTTAGTTCTGGGGTGCTTCTGCCTCTGCAGGGTCACCCAAAGGAGCTGAGGATGGGATGCTCATCAGGAGACTCAACGGAGCTTAACACCTCCTGCGTATGTAGCGCGGTGCTGCGAACCAGCTGCATGAATATTTAGCATCTGCTACTCTCCGCTGGGAAAGGATTTTCGTGCTAGGTCCTCCTGCTCCTCTAGAGACCGTGTTATTTGGTTCTAGCGAGGATAAGGCTGCGTGTGGGTGAGGGCGGGGAGACAGCCGCTGTTGGGAATCGGGTGCCATTGGGATGTGCCTTTCAGAGGAGGATGGGGACGAATGGCATCACGAACAGCTTGTGTGACAGAGAAGCCAGAAAAGCGAGGAACAGCAGCTGGCACCAGGCACACAGCACTGCTGAACGCATTCGGAAGGTATGGATCTATAGCGCTGTGTGGGTAATAAACCACGAGGCTGTCGACAGTTCCCCCACCCTTCCCAAAGCAGGGGAGAGGAGGAAATGGGTTCAACCCTTGCTCCTCCCAGAGGTGGGAAATGGATTCTGACATGGAGCTAAGGACCGTGGGCTCCTGCAGCATAGATCAGCTTGGAACAGCTCAATTGTAACGGCTGGTTTGAAACGAGGTCTGGAACTGGAGGAATACAGAAAACGTTGAAACCGTGTTGAAACCATGAAATGCCTGGGGAAATCTGAAGGAAACAGCATAACATTTAAATGTGTAACTCTATCTGGAAGAGTTGATTAAAATGTCACTAACTCCTAGGAAAAAACAGGTCTTTATGCTGGCCCCTAATACTACAGGCTGATCTGGAAAGATGTGGCTTGCAAAAAGGCACCTCCTGGAGAGACGCGGTGAGTAATTGGGTTGTGAACCGGCCTGAACAAGGCTCCAAGGAAGATTAAGTGTGGTCCTTCCCTTGTCTCCGAGAACAAGAGGACTGCTGCGTGCAGTCAGGCTGGCTCCAGTCCCCTGCCTGTCCCCAGCACGCGTTAGGCGTGTGGCTCTGCCCAGACCTCCCCAGCTCCTGGGACCATCTGAACCCCGTTGCCGTGCTCCGGGAAGCCTTCCCTACAGCACTTCTTTAGCTGTGCAGGGGCTTTGTAGGCTTTCTATGGCTTGTCCATACTCAAATGTGTGTCTTATAATTTCCCACCAGCTTGGACTGTACTTGGAGCTGTCTAGCTGGGAATTGCTAGTCCGTCTAGCAAATTCCTTACCCGCACCTACCTCCCCTGCCCCGGCTGCTCAGCTTATGAGTTGGGGGTCAGAAAACTTGGGTGCAGATAGAGGTTTACGGTATAAAGCTCTCTCTGGCAAAGGTTCAAAGCAAAGGTCATTAAGATGCAAGACACCTTCCCTTGGAGATTGAGTTTGCTAATTAAAAATGCATTAATGAATCCATAGACATAGTGAGGGAGCAGTCAGGAGCTATTAAAGCGTAGTGAGGAGGCAGAGCCAGAGGAGTCAAAGCCTTGAGCACTTGGCACGCTCGGGGATCAGGCAGGCGGGGCCCTGCCTGAAAGAAGTCGTGCTTGTGGATGGGGAAGGGAGGAGATCCCAGGCACTCGGTGGGAAGAGCGCTGCTTGTCTACAACCCAGTGAGGGGTCATGGCTATGGATAAGAGTTGGGAAACGGCCTTCTGTGCCTGGCAGCTGGAGACTGTGACGTGCTACTCTGATTACCTTGCTGAAGCCAAAGTGGCCCAACTGGCCCAGACTTACTGTAGGTTCCTGGTGAAGGCTGTGCTGCAAGTGCAGGTGGAGTATGGAGCTCCTCCTAGGTGCTCCTCAGTGCTGCATTGCCTCCTGCACGGTACCAAACGTCTACGCTGTGTTCCTTCTTCCCGTGTGTGAATTTTGGCATCGCATCCTCACCTCGTCCCCCGTTGGGTAACCGTACATCTCGGGCAGCTTAGGGGAGCTGAGTGAGCCCGTGAAAGGTTAAGTGGTGTCACTGTCTCCTGGGTTAATGATGTCCCCAGATGATGCAGGCAGAACGTTATTTACTGAGGACACCAAGCAGGCAATTGTTCTTCGGGAGAAAGTGATAAATCTTGTTACGTCTCAGTGATCCCATCACTGTTACAGCGGCAGCAGCGCAGGGCTGTGCTTGTTCCAGGGGCAGGGTGGATGGATTTTGCTTTTGTTAATAAACCAAACACTGGTTTTTGGTGGACCTTCTAGGGAGAAAACCCTGGGGAGGCCGACCATGGGGTGCTTCTGTCATCACTGAGGAGTGGTCAGCCAGACCAGCTGGGTGGTCAAGCTGCCTGGTGGCATGGTGCAAACTTCAGAGGAGAGACCCCACCCACAAGGACGCATCTCTTCAGCTCACAGCCACCTTTTCTGCCTGCACTGGTGGCTATTCTCGTGAAAAGTTTGCAGACTCTGGTTGGTGAGGAGACTCCCAGCCACTCTAGTGCTCTCTGCACCCATAAATTATACACCCATCCCACAGCTTCTCAGTGTAAGCTGTGTTCTAATAAAGCATTTGTCAGGTTGAATTGCTACCGGAGCGATTTGCCAGCAATTAATGCTTTCCATTGAAACCACCACATGCCAGGAGCA
Organism: Calonectris borealis; assembly: GCF_964195595.1. Lineage (NCBI taxonomy): Eukaryota > Metazoa > Chordata > Aves > Procellariiformes > Procellariidae > Calonectris > Calonectris borealis. The sequence goes on from NC_134320.1 coordinate 1,990,778, forward strand.
GAGGGTGTCTTATTTATGACAGCAGGCTGGCCTCCGACCTCTGCAGACCACATGCCGCTGCAGAGCTTTGCTGAGGATTGCTGGAGAGCTGAGCGTAAGGCTTCGGTCGCCAGCTGTGAAAGCCCCTGAGGTCGGTGGCTCATGTCCCAGTGACCACGTGGAGCAGGAGGGTCTCAGCCCTGACTCCAAGGGAGCCCAAACCACTCTAAAACCGACCCAGCACAACTCCTGCAAACATCTGGGTAAAGGTGCAAGCCCTTACAGAGTTGGAAGTGGAAAGGGATGAGGACGCAAAGCCAAGCCATTGCTCTGCAGAAGTGAGGGGATTATTCACATGCGGGAAGGCAGCAGCGTCATGGAGGAATCTGCCTGGGTTTAACAGCTCCTGCTTGAGGCTTCTTGAACTTAGTGACAAGAGCATTCACGGAGCAGAGTCCAGGGATAAGGGGAAAATAAAGGTACCACCATCTGCAATTGTACAAAAGAGTCACGCTGACATACCAGAGCAGCTGTAAGCTCCATTTTCTTAAAAAATGTTAAAATTCTTCCCTCAGTCTGGCCCCAATCTTCAGTTTCTACCCTTCATCCTTTGCTGGAAGATGTGACTTTATCCTCCTTGGGAAGAGTCTTCTTGGCTGGTTGGGAAAGGCATGTTTCTGTCTTGTCAACCTACTCAAGCACTTCAGAGGGGGAACGACTATCGATAAATGGATTTTTCTTGGCTCAAACCCTGCCAGTTTAGTTCTTTGATAATTTAGTGTGCCATTTCCTGATGCGCTGCTAAAATGTATAGCATGCAGCCAACGAGAGCGGAGCCAGATCTTGTCTGCGGAGATGGGGGTCATGTCCTGGTGGAGGAGGGGATGTAGCGGCATGTCAACGAGTGCAACCCATGTGGTGTCCAGAGAGGATTGTTGTTAATTGAATTGAAGAAGACAAATGGCCATTAGCTCAGTCTCCAAAGGACAATAACTGTACTAATAATGAAGCTGAACTCCCTAATACTGATCTCTAGTATCTGTGAAGTTATATAATTGATGGGCTGTCGTTAAGTAAGAGGAAAGTGTCCAAATACAGGTGTGGGGGAGGGAGTTTACAGAATTTGCTGAGATCTGATGCTTACAGCAAAACTTCAGAGCCAGCTTTTCTGAAGCACGGAGACCTTCGAGTCTCGTTTTTTACCCTCCTTTCCCTCTCTTTTTTTTTTTTTTTAAAAGACAAAATTACATTCCAGGCATGATTGCAGTGACATTAAGCTCAAGTGATCAAAAACTGTTTTGCTGCACCAGTGTCAGCTGTTGAAGGGCCAAGTGCCTGTGATGAATGTTTGATATCTGCCCATCTTCCTCGATATGTATCCCACAAGGAAGACAGGAGACAATCTGATCAGCTCAGCAGTCCCCCTGGCATTTCCGTGGCCTCTGGAGCTGTATTTCTCAAAGGACTTCAGGCCATCTTTGCAGGGGGGGATCACCCTGGATGCTGCTTTGTCAAGCAGCCTTTGGCCACGGCTGTGGGGCAGAGGAGGTTTTCTGTCAGAAAATGCCAATTCATCATAATTGAACCTTTTTGCAGGTTCTGAAGAAAACTTAGGAAAAAAGCCTTCTATTATTAACGTTGGGCTGGAACTAGAGCAGCAAGCAAACCATGGCACCGTCCTGCATGGCCACCGGTCCCAAGTCCCTCCAGACCAAGGAGGGTGAACCGGGCGCGTCTTGGAGCTGCAGACTTGACTCACGATGATGATAAATTGCCAGGTGATGACGCAATGAATTGCATTTATCGTGCCCTGCCAACAACCCCACATGCCTTCTGCTCATTGCACCGCCCGCCGTGGAGCGCTCCCATCCTTGGGAGCACTAAGAGCTGCAGAAGGGACTGTAGGTTGGTTAAAGGCACGTGGGCTTGAGGAAAAAGCCTTCCTCAGTCTGGAGGGGGGGCTGCAGGCAATTGATGGGGTGCACAGGTAAATTTGCTTCCCTGGAAGCAGAAATGTTGCTGCTATTCCAGAACCCTTGTGCGTAGTCTTCCATAACAATCATGGTCTCGTAACTGCATGCTCTCCAATAACATCACCTAAGTGATTTCCCCCTAGGCAATAAGGTTAAGTCATGGGAAACAATTTCTATTTTTAATAACATTTTTGCTAAATATCCTGTCCCTGACTTTCCCCAGAGGCTCAGAATCCATCTGCAATAAGGGGGCTTTAAAAGGGCTTTAATAATAAATATAATACCACCATTCTTTTATGCTTGTAACTATTCATGCTTGAGTGAATTCCCTGATCTTTTTATGGGTCTGTTGAAATATATTGCGCAAGTCAAGGGCAGGCCTGTTTTTAAGCTTCTTGTGTTCCCCTGCTTTAATTCTTTTTATCTCTAGGTAACAGTCCGGATAATGTGGTCCTAGTGTTGTATTTATCCATGTACAATAGCAACCAAGCCCAGAGAGCAGCACGCAACCTTGCTGTACCCAGGGAGGGGAGAGCCCAGTTTCCAAGAGGGCTGTGACGAGCCAGTGCTGTCTCTAGAAGACCATAAGAGCTCCCATACAAGTACTGTGCTGAGCTACAGCACCTCTGAGGGACCTCACCAGCGTGACAAAGGGGAGAGAGGGCTACCACCAGCCCTACCTTCAGTCTGCCTGATAGGCAGCCCCCCTTGACTTGGCGGGGAGGTTTAGAGCCATCGGAAATAAATTTTCACCCCAGTTAGAAAAAATGCAAAATTCTCCTAAATATCTTTTCAGCCCAGCCCCATATATGTCCTGCAAAGGAAAATGTTCCATCCCCATGCCTTTTATTTACTCTTAGATTTCAAACTGCCTAGAGGTCTCCTCTGACGTTCCTTTAGAGACTCCTCAAGAAGAAAACATCTTCTCTCTGAAGCTGTCAGAGCCTTATAGGCATTAATTGCCCTGAGCAGCTTCACCTGGGACCTCCACCCACCCATCCTCTGCCTGTTGCTCCACCAGCTCCATTTAAGCTCAGGTCTGAGCCTTCAAGCCTGGCCTGAGCTATGCTGTAGGTGTGCTTATGTCAGCCCCCCCTCATCTGCTGCAGAACCTCTGTAGCTTCTTTCCTTGGGCATTTTTTTCCTCTGAGCTATTGCTTTCTCTCTCTGACCCCTTTCATCTCAGAGCTTTCTTCTACTGAACAGCCAGGCTTGTGTTTCTGCCCTAGATGTGTCTTTGCTCAGCCTTTCCTCGTGAATGAGCTTGCATCTGCTGGAGCCAGTGAAGTCCTTGGCTGAGCCGGTGGCAGAGCTGAGGGAGTTTGCCCTCTGAGCATGACAGGCAGAAAGATGGGAATTTCCGAACTAATTTGCTGTAAACACTGATCCATAATAGGTCACTTCTCTCTTCAGCAACTCAGCAATTAAATCCATCAGAGACATGAATGTAATTGGGCTGCTGGCAATTAGCACTCGCAAGCCCTAGAGGAGTCTGGAGGGCCCTTCCAGTGATTTCCATCATACCACTTTGGATTTTTTTTTGTCTTTTGGCTGAGCTGTTTGAGCCCCGGAATCCCACTGCCTTGCCCAAGAGTACCGGAGCACCCAAGGACTTGGGGTTTGTAAAACTGAAAGCCCCTAGGTAAGGAGAAGGCATGGGGGACCCTCCTGTTGGTGAACCCTCAGGCAGAGAGGGCAGTCCAAGACTGATTCCCACTTAGCCCTGGGGTCTGTCTGCTACATTAAAGCAAAGCTAAGTGCTACAGAAATGCTCTTTCATTTTGAGAGAGACCAGCTGATGGTGGGTCCAAGCAGGATCTGTTACTGGGGGTCTTGGTGGCTCTGCTTCCCCTGAAGGAGAAGGGGTCAGCTGGGAGTAAGGTGGGAACCCTTAGCTGCTGCCTGGCTTATGTGAGGTGTCAGAGTGGGGCTGGGGACCTCCTTATGGCAAGTATCTGCACCATCCCTGCCCGCCCTCATTGTGGCAGTTGCAATGGACAAACTGCTGGAGGTTGGAGATGCCAAAATGACAGAAGTCACTAATGACTTTGTTGCGTCCAAGCCAAGAACTACCAGTGTGGACACCACCCCAGCAATCACAGCATGGGACTCTGATCAGGACTGGGTGGAAGACTGGTCTGTCCTCCCAGCAGGTAAGAATGGATTTTGCTCGTGCCTTTGGTTTCGTGACACACAAAGAAGTAGAATTTCTCCCAGGTAAAAGAGAAAGAAGAAACTTAGTAGAAAAAATAGATTCCCAAGAGCTGGGACTAAACAAGAAAAAAATAATTTAAGTTCTTGAATGGAAATGTTTCTAATCCCAGGTTGGAAAGCATGAAGGAGCTCTTTGAATTCAAACTACAGAGCAGAAACTTTGCCAAGATCAGCCTTTGCCTAAAGAGTTTGGATTGGGGCCAAACTTGGAGGCCTGCTGCCTTCTTGCTCGGCTGGTCTCTGGGGACAGCTTCAGAGTGCCTTGCTGAGATTTTCAAGAGTGGCCAGCGATGATAGGAGGTCTGTTTGAGACGGCTCAAACCAGTCACCTTGAAAATCAGGGACTTTCATGTCATTTCCAGTTGGACCATTAAGTATCGAAGCCCATAAAATCATTCATCCTCTTCTGCTGTGGCCTCTTCATTCAGCCTCCCCCTCTCCTTCGTGATAAACTGTTTCATCCAATAGGGTTCGTCTGGGCTACTTTGGATTTCAGCCATATATATATTATTTTTATCTATCGTGCTATTTTGCTTGGCTTTTGTACATCCAAGATCACTCTTTTATCTGTAATTTTAACAGTGAGGATGTGAATTAGAGGATTTTTATTTCACTTGTGTGTTTCCATTCACTACTGTGTATTAAACCAAGCCTTGCTTGAACACAATAATAATAAATATCCTTTCTCTTCCCCGTTATAATGTAGTGATCTGTTTGCCTGTGTGAGAACAGTTCTTGCAATATCATCACCCAAAGTCCCCAATATCTCTACCATATCCCACTTAATTATATGGTGCTGCTGTTTCATATGGACCCCAGTAGGAACATTTTGCTGCAGACTTTATTTTAGGAGGAAAGTAGATGCTATTAAGTTTAACAAACAATTTTTTTAAGGGATCAAACCCACCCAAGTCTGGCTTTCTGCAGAAGTCCCAGGAGAAATCTGTGCTGCAGATGTACACGCTGGTGTCGTCAGCAGGAGTGGAGCTGGAGGATTTAAACAGAGCAGCACAAAACTTCTTTTTGATTGAAAAAAAACCTTAATTTCAGGATAGCAAAAGTGATTGTCATTGGTGGTGGACTGGTTTAGGGCCCTGTCTTTTCCTTACTGTCCTGCCAAAACCGTGCTAATATGGTGGGGTTCGCTGAAAAATAGATTAAAATGTAGTAATTCAAGGAATAGAAAATGCTGTGTTTTTTAGTGGAAAAAACTTCGGAGGGGCCTTTCGTTTTTGACAGGAAATATCATTTTTGACAGGAAATATCATTTTTGACAGGAAATATCATATCATTTTTTTGGAGGGGTGCAGTTGGAAAATCAAATAGTCATGTATTTATGCAGCTTTGACTGCATCACAAAGCTAAGCCCATTTGGGGACCGTCTCCGGGGAGGCCTGCTGGTCCTTCACGTAACCATGTCTGTGGAGGTCCAGTTATCGAGTTCACATCATTTTTCTTGTAATTGTCTATTCCGGACGGTGTCTTGGGTGCCCGCTCTTTGAAGTCGGTGCGAGTCAGCAGCAGCCCTGGCTCAGAAGAGGGCAGCTTGAAAGCTTGTGGCAGCGGGAAGGCAAAGAGGTTGGCATGGCTTAATCTCAAAGGTTTGCAAGTCAGGTGTGTTTACCGAAGTGTGGAGAAGCCCTTTCCACCCCCGTGGGAGTGGTGGTGAGAAGGGGACACTGCTGACTTCAGGTCATTGAGGGACGTGGGACGTACTTTGGGCATGTGCTGGGAAACCCTCTGCGAAGCAGCAGAAATGAAGCTTGGTATGACCTGAGATAAACAGCAAGATCTTCCTCATGGGTCTGGTTTTAAAGCTTGGTCCAGCTGAGAAGTAGTCATAATGACTGATCTTTTCTGTAGCTTTTGTGAAGAGCATTTCCATTTAAATGCGTGGTCTGACCTTCCTCTCAGGCAGAATAAATAACCAATAAATTATTCAAAGAAGCATTTAACATAGGTGAAAATTAACACTTGCATCAGTGCAGGCAATCAGCTTCTGGGCAGGTTCGGCACGGGTCCAGCTGCAGGGTGGGATGGGGAGCAGCCAGGAGGTCCACAAGGCCTCAGCTCTGCTGATGTGGGAAGAACCGCTTTCTCCCCAGGAGCTCTTTGTTATGGCCCTCCAGGCCCACTCCCCCAAGATGATGTAGGGGGCATGGGATGTTCCTCCTGAGGCTGGGAGGAAATCCCAATGCCTGGATGAAGCTGTGCAAGGGAGATGGAGAGAGGAGGAGAAGTTGAAGAGGCACTCACGTTACCTCGTGATGAGGGAGGCTAAGACCTGAGCTTGGAGGAATCCCCATGGAAGAAAATAGAGGTATCAGCAATCTCCGGTGGCTCTTGCTCCCTCTCATAAGGGAGGTAGGTCTCTGTTTTCAAAAGAAAAAGGCAGGTGAGAAACTAGATCCCACCGCATGGAAATCAGGATGAGGCAGAGGAGAAGATACCGCAGCTGCATCCTACGAGGCCGTCTTGCATCTGGTCATTCAAGGTGACTGTTACCCACTGGTGTCACCATGACTAGCTGTAGCTGTGGGGCGTGGAGGCCTCCCGGGCTTTCTGGCAGCCCTTCAAAGCAGCAACCCTAACGCTGTGCAAGCGGGTGGCGTGCACGCCCCGAGGCTGGGTTGTCAGAGGACGCGTGCCAGGAGATAAAAGAGCACGTGGGCCGCGCTGGAGCCCGCCGTGGCGTTGATCTGCACATACTCATCCGAATTAGGGCAGTGGTGGAGCTGAGCGCGCGGTCAGGCAATCCCTTCTGCTGCTGGCTAATCTGGTTGGAGCAGTTGCTGCCCTGGCACTGCCTCCTCCGTGTCCGTAACCTCCCCTCTCCCCAGCAGAAGCTGCTGTTCCTTTAGTCCCGCTGGCACAACCGTGCTCCTTAACTCGCTTCTCTTAGGCGAGCTGCAATGCACTGTTTGGCATGATGTCCTTTCATAGTTAATCTGTCCCGGTTTCGGCTGGGATAGAGTTAAATTTCTTCCTTGTGCTGTGTTTTGGATTTAGTATGAGAAGAACGTTGATAACACACTGATGTTTTCAGTTGTTGCTAAATACCCTGTTAGTCAAGGACTTTCAGCTCAAGAAAAAAAGCAAGCCAAGCGTTGGGAGGGAGCACAGCTAGCCCAGCTGGCCAACAGGGTATTCCATACCATGTGACGTCATGCTCAGTATATGAATGGTGGGCATGTTCCAGGAAGTAGCGATCGCTCCTTGGTTATCGGTCAGCGCGGGTGGTGAGCAATTGCATTGTGCATCACTCAGTTTGTATATTCTATCGTTATTATTTTCCCTTTCCTGTTCTATTAAACTGTCTTTATCTCAACCCACGAGTTTTTCTCACTCTTACCCTTCCGATTCTCCCCCATCCCGCTGGGGGTGGGGGGAGTGAGCGAGCGGCTGCGTGGTATTTGGCTGCCTGCCAGGTTAAAACAGATCACTGCTGATAACTTTTTTTTTTTTAAATCACAAAAAAAAAAGTCTGTACTTGCTAAATCACACCGGAGGCAAAGTGTAAAGCAGGGAGGGCTGGGGCAGTGTCTTCCCTGCTGCGGCTGGGGCAGTTTTTCCTCCCGGAGCCCGGGCTGCTGCTGACAGCGGCTGTGCTGGAAGGACTGGCTCCAGGTTGGCTCAGGGTGCCCGGCGGGGCTGGGTGCGGGGGTTGATTCGCCCTGCTGGGTGCCGGGAGCGTGCTCCCTCGCTCTCATCCGCATCGTATTTCTAAAAGCAAGGCAGGGGATACTTAAAAAGAAAAAGAATGGTATTAGGGTAGCGATGAGACTGCAGTTGGGGAGGACGTGTGGAAAATACACAATTCCAAATACAGCTTTTGTCACAGACTGATTGGGAGGTTGGCGGTAAAACAAGGTCTGAGATCACCCAGTTAGCCTTAAAAACCATCCCAGGCAGCCCGAGCTTGGCACTGATCGCTATTAGAGTGAGCTGTGAAACTGAAGTCTGTCATAAGTGAAAAAAATCTTGAGGGGAAAAATCTTTTCTTTTAAAAAAAAAAAAAAAAGGAAAAAAAATGCAGCTGTTCTTTTTTTCAGTCTCTCTAGCCCAAGGTCTTGCCAAGGGGGTGGAAAGCCATTTCAAAAGCTGGCAGAAAAAGTTTTTCTTTCATCAGGGGTGGCAACAGAGCAGACTGAAAACTCTAAGCATGTGTTTTGTTTGATATTAAAGCACTTCTTGGACAAAAATGACTTTACTGAGAGAATATGGATCACTTCTCTTAATGAAGGGATGTTTGCCCCAGTAGGGAGGAGGTTCCCCGAGGGCTGCAGGACATGGGCACTGGGGGCTTGGACCTCCTACAGTCCCCAGACTCAGCTCAGAGCCCAAAGCTGGGTGCCATGGGCGAAGAGGAGAAGCGATGGGAGCTGGTCCTGCCTTTCCAAGCCTGGCTGGCCAGATCAGGGCGCCCATGGGAACACGCGCCCTGAGTAGACAAAGAAGCAGACAAAGACCAGACAAACGTGGGCATCGTGCTCCCGCCTGCGGGGCCTCCCAACGCTGGTGCTAGGTCGTGCGCGAGGAAGAACTTGATGCTGTGGGCTCCTTTCCCTCTTGTTCCTTGGCCTCTCCCTTCTCTGGATGGAAGGCGGTGCAGTGATATTTTGGGTCCTTGCTTGTAGCCGTACCTGTGGCAACCACGCACCCCATTGATCCGCACCCTGACATGCGGAGTCAACCGCCCAGCTAGACCTTGGACCTGCCTCGTCACCATGGACTTGCTTGGTGACCTCGGCCCATCTTGTCTGCTTCTTGTAGAAATCCCAGTTTCTGAGCTCTCGTGCGCAGAAGAGAGCTTTTGTTTTCATCTGCAACACTTCTAGCCCATGCGGGCTGTTCGAAAATGCAAGAAAGCATCGCCAAAAAGCACCCTAACGGCACAAAAAAATCCCAGGGCAAGCAAGATGCAGCATTCAATTATTATTTTAGTCTCTTCTTTTTCTAAGCTGCTCTCCTTGCTTTTCTGATTTGACTGAAGATTTCTGAACTCTTGGGAGCCGCGCTGCCGTTTCTTCCCTCGGCTTATCACGCCGCGGTGCCTGCTCATCTGTTTGCTCCAGGATGGCCGTTAGGTTTTCGGGTTGCTCCCCACCATTTGCAGGAGGACGTCAGAGCTTTCTGCAGGGATCATTTATTTCAAGGATAGCCCTGCACCCTACAGCAAGGAAATCTGAGCTCCCTGCATAGGTACAGGTTGATTTCTGAGAAGCAATGGCCTGAGTAAGATTGCAGCTGTAATGCTGAGCTTGCTGTTCTCCTCCTCTCTATCAGCCCTGATAGGTCTGCTGGGTGAATGGGGTATTTCTTCTTTAAAAGGTTTAGGCATTTCATGTGGCACCACTTTACTTTTTGAGGGGAAAAGCATCAGGACACTTATTAGATTGGGCCAGGAAAATCATCCTACCTTGCTAGGTAGTTCCTATAGTATTTTAGGAAATATTAACATGAGTTCTCGGAAGAGGCAGTCCAAGGAGACGGGAATAATGAAATATTCCAGGAATCCATTGTAAAACAAGGCACGAGGGCTTTGCCATGGAGAATATCTTCTCTAAGCTAAGCCAGATAACTCCAGAATAAAAAGTAGCTATTAGTATTAAAGTCAAGTGTTACCTGATGCTGTAGTCCCCACTGAATTCAAATGCTCCCAGAAAGTACAAAATTAAGAGGGATACTTATGGCAGCTGGAACAGGAAATGTCCCAGTTGGACCAAGTATGAAACCCGAGGAAAAAAATGTCCTGTTGGTGCTGCACCAAAGTCCATTAATTACAAACTATGGCTTTCTAAAGAAACAGACATTTTTGTAATATTAGAATTGAAATATGAAAGAGATGCATCTCTTTTCAGAGAGATAATTTTCACTATTTTGGGGTAAGGGAGGGGAGAAAAACTAAAAAACGCTAATGAAATTAATTACATTTTTCATGACTCACATTTTATTCCCAAGGAAGACAGAGAGCATCCCCTAACCAGCGCAGCATCCCCAGCGCTGCGCCCGGACCCTGGCCTGGCCGACAATGCCAAGTAAGTGGTTTTCTTCCCCCCTGCCTCAGTTTCCCCGTGAGCAAACTTGAAGTAATGGGGACCAACTTAAACTGGTGAAAGCAGCAGTACTTACTGTCAGCTATAAACTGAACAAGTTGCTTATTCCGAGCTAATCCACACGTAATATAAAAGGTCACTCCAATTGTAGGAGTGAGATGCTATTTTTAGGCATAAAGATTATTATTGAAGTAGAAATGGAAAATAACCTGAAAAGAGGAATTGAAAACACAAAACAAATGTTGCCCATATTTCACTGAAAACAAGAAATTGCTTGAGTCTTGACAGCATCCTTCCTCCTACAAGGATGAATTTTTATAACAGGGCATTATTAATAGTCACATCAATGCATGACTCAGAGGAGAGACTCTCTGGTAAACAGAGGCCGGTTGGGATATTGCCATGTTACATTAACTTTATTTCTGTTGGGCCAAGTGTTTCTACCAGTTTGGGATTTTCCTCTTTTCCTTGTCAATAAGGATGTTTGAAATCATTTCCACAGAAAGGCCCAGTTGTTCTCAGCACGAACGTCTGCAATAAGTCTACACTGTCCACAGAAACAAGATTCTTTCTGCATCTCTACAAGTGACCATGTAAAGCCAAAAATATCTCACTGGAGATGGAGGGGTTTGATGTGATTCGGGAGGGTTTGGGTGTAGGTCCCTGTGTCGCTGGTCTCCCCTGTGGGCTCGAATCCCAGGGAGCAGGTGCCAGAGCAGAAACGTCCACCCTGAGACGCTTCTGCCCTGGGGGGAGAAACCCCCCTTCTGCTTTGGGGGGTTCTTTTAAGATTGAAATGCTTCCAGGAACCCAAACACAAGTTAAACTGACATCTTCTATCTAGATTTTCTGGGGTAAAGAAGCCATCCTTTTGGAAGGAGCCTCTTACCCACTCGTGTTCTGGAAGCAAGGTGTTAGGGCAGGCAGAGATGACCCTGATGCAGAAGGGGCCAGGTCCAGGCACTGAGTCCTGACTCCCTCCATTCGCTAAGCCGTGTCTCTGCCAAGAGGAGTAACACCCCCCTTTCTTTTCGGCTTGTTTGTGCCGAAGTGCTGGCTCACCTCTAGATGTTGCCCGGTCCTTCCTACAGCACTCGGTGCCGGCTGCTTTCAGCACAGCTGGAGCTGCAAGGTACTGCAGGCAGGGAGAAACAGGCTGCTGGAAAGGTAGTCTGGAGGGGTTTTGGAGAGGTGGTTTTGGAGATGAAGCTGCCTGAGTCAGTTTTGATGCCAGCGTTACCGTGGAGCTTTTCTGCTATGGAATAGCTCCTTTCGTGCCCCTGTGCCCGGGGAGCCGTGCACTTACACGGGCCGGTGTAAACCCTGCCTTGGCAAACACGTTCGGGGGCTGTTTCTGCAGACACCTGCCACCAGCTGCAGTTTTTCCTGCTGTAGGTAAGACCGCTGCCTTCTGACGTGATTAATAGTGCTAAGCCCTGAGCTTGAGTAACAGCTGTTGCCAACATCAGGCCTCCAAATTAGGTGCCAAATAGCAATGAAGCAGGAAAGCCCCCAAATCCAGGGATGCCTGGAAACAGGGAACTGGTTCTTGTTTCTCTGCCCCAGGTGTAAATCCAGAAAAATTCTGCGCATGAGCACAGCCGGGCCAGGAGCGGGGCTTTTCACGGTAGATGCTCAGGACCCGTCAGTGCCAGAGCAGTCCCGGTTCCCAGCAGCGTGGCTCTGAGCAAGGAGCCCCAATTCCTCCCTGACGCAGGCCGCCTCTGCTGCAGCATTTTCCAGGGAGCTGCAGAGGCTGGCTGTGTGCAACCAAGGTGTTTGCCGAAAAAAAAAACCCAGGTGTCGTTTCTGCTCCTGGATATGAATACTGTGAGCTGTCATCTTGGCTTTCTCTTTTTTATTATTTAAAAGACAGAGAACAAATAAGAGAAAATGAACTGCAAATAATGACTAACAGCACTTCCAGTCCAAATATTTGCTCACATAATCATTTGGAAACTTTGAAAACTTGTGGTTCTGGCGCTTTTTATAATACAGCTCGGCCCAAAGATGCTCCTCTCCCAATGTCAGAAGAGTTCTGGGCACTGAGAGCTACATTCAGGGCTTCTCACTCCTTTCTGGTCCTTGGAGAAGTGGGGTAACAGAAAGACGGTGGAAATCAAAGGTGTCGCAGTGGATCTACTGCCTGGGAGCATCCCTTCGGATAGGATGCTGCAGCCCTAGGAAGCTGTGTCCCCCTCGGACGTGATGGTCAACATCTCTGCGCTTTCAAACAGGACTGCTTATAGAGGGTGTATTTGGGTTTCCCAAGTTTGAGGCTGGGGCTTAAAGCAACATTACCCAATTAATTCTTTTTTTTTCCCTCCTAGTTTGAACCCTTGGAAGCTGAACCTGATTTTCTTCCAGCCATGCAGCACTGGGCAGAAAGGTGGTGGTCACTTGGCTTCTCGAGCAAAATAGTGCAAACTTTCTCATTTCAGTGCAGGTTCAGTTGTTTCATAACCCTGTGAGGGTACAGAAACTATAGCCCATGGCAAGGGGAACTCACCGGCGGAGAGTGGCTTCCCAGCTCACTCAGCGGTGTTGCAGCTGGCTACATAACCTGGCGTGAGACTTAGGTGGGTACCCAACCATTTGACCTCTGATTTCTTGAGAGCAAAGCAGCCAGCCAAGGTGCGGACCTTAACCTGGTGTTTTAAGCACCGTAATACACAAGTTAAGCGAGTTCTTGTCTCTCTTAGCCATGCTGGCTGATGTAAGAATTATAAAAAAAGCCCCTGGAAATACAGAAATCTTGGTTTTCCCCATTGTCACATTCACTGATGCACTAGCATCCTTCTCGGCACTGTATTTAGCTGTGGATGTGTCGGTTGAGGGTTTTTGTCTCTGTCTGTGAACACTGGTCAGAAGCAATGCCTGAAAGAAGAGGATATGAAGAAGCCTTGTAGGGCAATGCTTTAGAAATCTTCAGAAGTGCCTCCCTGTCCTTCCCGGGTGTTCATGGCCTGTCAGGAGGTGCCTAGCTGTTCATCAGTAACGCTGCCACGGGCCAAGGAAGGCAGGCGGCACAGGGTCCTGACTGCAGAGCCTGATGCAAGAGTCTTTTCTCCCAATTCCGATGTTTTTGGGGGTTCAGCTGAAAAATGCTAGCATTTATCCCAATACCACTAGTGATAGCAGGACTTCTGGAGCCAGTGTTAGGAGAACCTGCAGCTCTCCGGGTCCTGGTCAGCAATACTCATATTCCCCCAGCTTGGCTTTCGGCAGCTGGGTTCAGCAGAAGACTGGAGCTACTCGTGCTTAGCAACAGCACAGGGTGTCAGTAGGTGCGGAGTGAACAAGTCTCCTACCATGGGCACGAATGAAGAGGAGCTGGGGCACAGAGCCGCTAAATGCCCTTTCCCAGGGATAATTCTGCACTTGCCAGAGAGCCGAGCCTGAAGTGCAAGGTTTTGGAGATCCTTTCACTGAATATAATTAATGATTTCGCTTCCTGTAATTAAGGAGGTGCAATTAAGAGGTAGCGAGGTAGCGTTTGGCATTTGCAGAAAAACATAGGCTGTGCGGTTTAGGATGTATTGTCATTAGTGGCCAGACATTTCTTGGCCATTAAAATATCAAGAGATCCTGTACAGCACTGGGTGCTGTTGATTTGTGATCAAATCCAGCATGCAGGTAGCAGGTGGCATTTCTACAGTTCCTGCAGGGAATATATCCCAAAACGTCAAATTAGGTTATTCGGCTCTTTCTATTAGGGAAACGTGTGAGAAAAGGACTGGGGGAAGAGGAGGAAGGAGGGGGAGAATGTTTTCTCTATTTTAAAATCAGTATTTTAGCTTACAAGTGTTAAGGTGGCTTGCAAAAATTAGGAGGCGTTAAAAACCAGAGTAACAGGGAAATGTCGTTTTCTCCTTGTTGCAACCATTTTCTCTTGGACTCCCAAACTTTTGTCCATCAGAAAACACTCATCCTTTCTAGGCAAAAATACTCTGAACCTGTGAAACTTTAGGAAGAATGTGTTTTTCCAAAACGTGCTTTTGGAATGAAACATTCCTGACCCTTAATGCATTACTCCAAAATTAATACTTTCTGAGAAAAAAATATATTGTGGTTGTGACTAACCCCTCTTTTTCTTCCACCAGTATTTTTCCTCAAAAGACTTCAAGCCACTACCAGTCCTGACCTTGCAGGGGCCAAATGTGCCTTCGAAAGCCTTCTCTACAGCATTATGGCCAAATGCACTCCTAAATGGAAGGGACGAAGAGTAAACCCAGCTATTCCCACCCGCAAAAAGGACTAACTCCACTAACTGGGACCCTCGCTTAAGTAATTGTTACTGCGTTCACGCTGGCGATAGCCTTACGGTGGGGAAAGCTTGTTTTTCTTTCCTCTACCGGTCTCAAGACATGATTCTTGATTGCTGCTGGTGGCTGGTGCTTGGTCTCATCCCAACAGACCAGCGCAAGATGCTGGTGCACCGCCGGCCTGGCCTTTCTCCAGCATCCCCGTGAGGCGCGACGATGTTTATATCTTCCTTACAACCAGCGCGCCTTGAAACAGAGAAGGGTTTATCTCTCGTTTTAAAGGGGCTCGCCGCATTATGGCCCTTGGACAGCGTTCCCTAAGTCTGTGGCGACCGTTAATGAGATTTGTTCGGTGTCAGAAGCGGAGCTGACAGATGGGCAAGGACGGCGTCCTGGGTTTTGGCGTGGCTGGCGTGGGGGGGATAATTCTTGTGGGACCGTTTCTGCTTGTGTGAGCGTTTTCAGAGCGTCTTTAGAATTGCCAGCCTCTCCTCTGTCATGTGTGTTTTGTTTGTAAATCCTGACTGAAGAAGGATTTCAGCTCAAACGTAAAGCTTCCTTTGACCTCAGCAGCTCAGGGCAAATCTGGGATCAAACCCGTGAAGTGAAGTGGGTTTATTACCATTATAAATTTAATCCAGAGCTTTTAGTGAAAATAACCAACTACCGTCCAAAGTGATTCTGCTTGAAAGCAGCGTTGCCCAAGCTGAAGGTCTGAAAGACATGATAAACCTGAAAAATCCTGGGGGGGTTTGGACAACCAGGTCCCTCTCAGCTGGAGGTGGAAGTGATCCACCCAGCCTGGAAAAGCGCCGTCAGCAAAGCAGTGGTTTCTCAGAGGCTTGCATCTCCCTCTCCTTAAGGGTGGAGGGAGGTTTCCAAAGACTTCCCAAACTCCAGTTTTAAGGAGTTCAAGAGAAGGGCAATGAAGCTGGTGAAGGGCCTGGAGCACAAGTCTGATGGGGAGCAGCTGAGGGAACTGGGGTTGTTTAGTCTGGAGAAGAGGAGGCTGAGGGGAGACCTCATCGCGCTCTACAACTACCTGAAAGGAGGTTGTAGTGAGGTGGGGGTTGGTCTCTTCTCCCAAGTAACAGCGATAGGACGAGAGTAAACAGCCTCAAGTTGCGCCAAGGGAGGTTTAGATTGGACATTAGGAGAAATTTCTTTACTGAAAGAGTGGTCAGGCCTTGGACCAGGCTGCCCAGGGAAGTGGTGGAGTCCCCATCCCTGGAAGTATTTAAAAGCCGTGTAGATGAGGCGCTTAGGGACATGGTGTAGTGGGCATGGTGTGTTGGGTTGACGGTTGGACTCGATGATCTTAGAGGTCTTTTCCAACCGTAGTGATTCTATGATTCCTCCAGGTAAAGCTTCCCATCCTCAGACACCCTACTGCATCCTGTAGGACAATGAAACACAAGAGAAATCGGAGGTGATGTTTGGCTTCCTGCTACCAAGACACCTTCTCCTTCAGTCACCCTGGCACCAGAGGAGAAGTTTTCTTTAACTGCCTAGCATCGCCCCGTTTCGTTTTGTTCTTGACAGCTGCCATTTGAATAATTTAATCCAGTGCCCTGCTCTGCCATGCCTTGTGGATCATGGTGGGCGGTGGGCGGCGCGTCAGCCGGGACAACACTCCGTTTGCTGGGGAGAGCCCGGGAGCGTGCTTCTCCTGGCAAAGAGGGCTCGCCACGAGCAAGCAAACAAACCGACAGGAGCCTAATAAACTGTGGGGGTGCAGGGCTTTCAGCAGCGAGGGGTCTGGACGCGGGCCAGGTAGTCCCCGCCTTCGTCTCCTTCCGTCTTTTCATCTTCTTCCCTCCCGCCCGACGCCTTTTCATTCATCTCCTCTCTTCCGTGGGCTAATTCACGCTTTTCCAGGCGCCTTTTATCACTGCCACTTTTTTCTGCTCGCCCTTGATCCGCGGCGAAGGAACGAGAGTGTCAATTGGCGGGGTCCGGGGAGGGGGGCCGGGGCGGCAGATGGCTGCGGCGGCGGGGCCGAGCCGGGGCTCATCCATCACCGCCGCGGGCAGAGCGCCGGGGCGGTGGCAGGGCCACCGCTGCCATTTACAGAAGGGCCGGCGTTCGACGGGTTGAGCCGAAACAGGTAATTGTTGGCAGAGAGGAGGCATTTTTCACCGCTGACGAGGAAGAGAGGGACGGGGCTGGGGTTGTGCTAATGCCACAGTGAAGGATGAATTCATCATGGTTTCTCCTTTTTTTTTCCTTTTTTTTTTTTTTTTTTAATTCACCCTGCTTTGATCGACGCTGTAGTACTCCCAAATGCCAAGCAGCCGGTAAGCCTAAAGCAGAAACCTTTCCACGAGCCAAGCCGCCGGCTGTGCTGAGACCCATGCTGCTGTTCTCATTATCATCCCCATCACTAAAGACAAAGGGTCAAAAAATTTCCACCCCCGTGGGCCAGGGACTGTGGTTTGGGTTGTGGTGCTGCAGCGGCATCCATCTGCATTAGGTCCATAAGGTGCCATCAGCACACAGACGGCACCGCCTGCGCGAAAAGGCAGATGCGGTTAGCGCTGAGCCAGTTTTCCAGTTTGCACACCCCAAAAGGTATTTCCAGCGGAGACGGACGCCTGTACCAGGGCTTCGCTCCTGCCGGATCCCCGCCAAGAAACCCCCAGAGGCTCGGTGGCTCGGGGACCTCACAGAGGTGACTGTCCCCCAGGCAGGACCACCTTTGGTGGTGACGTTGCTGCGACGCGTTTTGGTGTTCACGCTCGCTTTTGGCTTACTGGAGGTTGTTGCGGCGGTGCTTGGATGCCAGCCAGGGCTGTCGGTTAGTCAAGAATAACAGCGCGAACGTTTGCTGTGCGCGGGCTCGTAGGCTGGAGGTAAACTTAGAAGTGACCCCAGTGTGAGGAGCAAAAAAAAAGAGAAAATAATTAAAGAGGGCGAAAAAAATCATCTGTTTCTCTCTATTTTTAGTTTTAGACATTTTCAGAATCCAGCCAGTTCTGAAGCTGATTTCTAAAATTATTCTGTCCCTTTTTAGAGAACTTTCCACATTTTTTTCCCCCCACTTTAAATATTTTTTTAAAGTATTTTTAAAAGTGACAGTCTTGGCCATCTGAGCAAAACTACTTTGCCTATTGAAGTTATCTCACGTTTGTGTTCAGGAAAGTGGTGATAAATAAAGGCATTATAATGGGAATTGGCAGGACTATACATGTCTATATGCAGCAAAATTTAATTCTAGGTTTCAGTTGTAATTTGAAAACAAATCCTAAATGCTGCTCTGCTCCCCCAAATGCAGCTCTGTTGGAAAGAGGTTCTTGGGTGGTTTCAAGCAGGAATCTTCGAAGACTTTAATTCATCGTATCCCTCTGCTGTGCTGCAAATCATTCACGCGCCATGCAGGAGGGCCGTCATTATCTAACTTCAGCCATTCAAAACTGAGGTTTTAAGCCTAAATTCGCTGTCCTGGTTCCCTCGTATTTCAGAGGGAGGTTGGCACCAGCAGCACCGCTCTCTCCTATAACTACATCCGTCAAGGTGCTCCCTTGCCAGATGACCACATTCAGGGGAAGGCACATCTGCCCGGTTCTCGCTATCCCTCCTCATGTTTTTAGAGTAATATGTGATGTTTTTCTTCACTATCTGCCCTATCAGTGCACAGTTTACGCTGTCTGCTTGAAGACTTTTTGGCCAAGGCGTGAAGTGCTATTCCCCTCTGTAAACACCGATTTAGCCGTGCTTTGCTTTGACTTGCTGTATTACGACTTTTGCTTCACCCGGGCTGTAAGTTATTCATTATGCGCAGGCTGCAGAGACAATTGTTTTCGTTCCTCTTCCTACTTGTGGAATATTTTGACATTTCCCTGTGGCTGTTGCAGTTCAGTCCTATCTTTAAATAAATATCTGGCTTTCCCATGGAAGAGGTCCAGGAGCTCCTACCTGGGATGCATCTTTCCAGCTGTCTGAGTTTTCTTCGTCAGCATATTGAGCGATGGAAACATGGAGGGGTTTGGGGTGTTTTTTTTTTTTGGGGGGGGGGGAGGTGATTTTAGGCAAAGAAGAGCCACACCAGCTCAGAGTTCCAGCAGTTTGTACCCACCACCCACTGTGTTTGGTTATCTTTTGGCCAAAGACTTTCAGTTTTCAGGTCAAATAGAAAAGTCACAATTTTCTAAAGGGGGGACGGGGGGCATCGCCGTGTTTAATGAAGTATTCTGCTAGGTAAGACTTTTCCAGCCATGAACAAAAGCAATTCCCAGATTTGGGAAGAGGGAGTTTTTCTGGCTGTCCTTCTCAGCATTGTGGATTTGGTGTTGATGTGAATTTCTGATTATTGCTTGTGAGATGTTTGACTTCTACTGAATATGTCTCGTAGGAGGGGGCTGCGCTGTTCTTTCAGCCCAGGCGTTGGCATTTCCCGGGTACCTGCGGGGATGTTTCAAGGCCCACTTGAAGTTCAGAGGGGAGGTAAGTGTCACTCTTAAAATCCATTCGCTTATCCATGAGACCTGGTGAAAGCCAATCCAGCTGCCAGGTGGGAAACCCCTGGTACCGTCTTCCCTTCCCGTATTTCCAGGCCAGGCGTCCTGCGGAGAACCAGAGCATCAACAGCAAAAGTCAATTTGTGTCAGACTGTGATTTCATCGCCAAAAAAGCCAAATCACCCTTAAATGCCTGGAAAGCTGGAGTACACCAGACATCCTGCGGAATGAGACGCTGTAGCTGTCTGCTGGGGGTGATGGTTACTGGTGTGGGGGAAAGCCCAAGGGCAGGCCAAGTTACACCCGTTAGGAATACCCCAAAAGGACAGGTATCAAGGGTCACCCAACTCAAGTGGTTTTTTGGCAGCAGCTACCACCTGCCAAGCACACCGGGATGTTTCCTCCTTCTGCTTTTTAAATTTTGCCTGCCCTTGGCCACATCCGAAATGCTGATGTTGCCCTGAGCCGTGGCAATTCCCACCTCCCCGATAGCGTCTCACACCTTCTGGTCACCTCACCAGCCAGGCAATGGGTGTCCTCCCCCCGCAGTACTGGTGGGATGGTTTACAGCTTGCCACCCGAAGGACCGATCTATGCGGATGGGCTTTCACTATGCTTTAAACCTGAGTTGGACCTGCCTCAGCAGAACCACGTGGAGGTACCCCAGCTGTGGAGCTGCCCATCGCATCAAATCCGTAGGAGAAATGAAGATATAAGTGACTTTTCAGCAGGTAAGAAGACTGATTGTGGTTAGGAGCCGTGCATTTTGGATGGTCTATTAAATACCTGATTTTTTAGCTAAAATTTCAGGTTAAATGTGGACAGGTTATCAAACAGCTGCCTGCTATAAAGGTCTTGAGCTTTCCCTGAAGCATCTGGCTGGAGGCAGAGATGGGGCCGTGGGCTGGGTGGAGGCTCTGCCAGGCCGTTTCCAGCACCCGTGGGGAGCACAGGCCAGGGCAGACTCCAGAAAACAACCTTTGCTCCAAATTATGCTTATTGACGAACAACCATGTTAGAAATTAAATCTTGCTACTCCCCAGATGTCAGCACTCCTTATATTTAAAAGAAAAAAAAAAAAAAAAAGATCCTTGCTCTCATTTCAATGTCGGTTTTTTAGCCCTACTTGCTTGCAAACTTTTTATTTTAAAAAAGGATGTGATGTTTTTGAGTGAGCACATATGGTTGGCGGGAGCCAGATGCGCCGAGTGATGCTCTCAGAGCAGCGAGAGGCATTTACAAGTGCAGACGCCCAAAAGCAAAGCACAGGGTGGATTAGCCCGCGCTATTCCTATGCCCTGAGAGCCCACACACAGCTCTCGGCCGTGCTTGGTCACGTTGGAGCTGGTGGTCGCTTGCCCAAGCTGTGCAGCGAGGACACAGGCCAGAAAAGGCGTTTTCTGCCGTTGCCTTGCTGGGAAGGAGCAGGTCTCTTGCAGCGATGTGCTGGGGACGGTCCCTGCGGCAGCTTGGCACCGTGGCAAGGACCACCTCCGCCCTGCCGAGCTCTGTGGGTGCAGGGTGGGAGGGAGGGCTGGGGTTTCAGGCTCCCACCCAAATAACGCGAGGCGGTAGGAAAGGCAAAGCTTTAAATTGAAAATGCTTATCGCGAGCCCCAGCTCTGTAGTCCAGAACGCACCCCGCTGCGCTCAGCAGCGCCGGGGCGCTGGCAGAGAGGGTCCCTAATTCAGGGTGAGCTGCTGCAACTGTCAATAACAGGTTCCTAATTTTTTTTCTTTTTTTAACTGGAAACTTAGAAGCAACAGGTTCCTGTTTCTTCTCACATATGCCTCACATATTTGCCTTTTGTTGTTTTGGCTAAAGCTATCCTCCCAGGACCCCACAAGCACACCGAGCAGCATATGGCCTTCTACTTGCTTCATTTCCAGCCCTCATTTTTTCCCACAGTAAACCAGACTTTTTCAGGCAATACTAATCCCTTGTGCCTGTCACTGGTAGAGAAAAGCATTAATAACTGCAGTTATCCTGGAAATACCTGTCACCCACATTTGTTTTTCGTTTCCCTTTGGGTAATCATGCTCCAGATCTAATTACTGCAGAAATTTCTTTTGCTCCAACGAGCAGCATTTTGGGTTACCTCCCCGGCTGGTTGTAAGTTTAACTCCACCGACAATGGGAGATCCGTATTGGTTTACATCAGCCGAGGATCCGTTGCTTCACATCTTTATTCTGTGTGTGGCTTGGGGTTTTAGAGGTGGTGGTGATTGATGGCTTCAGAAAACCAGGGGACTAAACTGGCACTAGTGCGGGGCTGGATCTGAAGTCCAGCGAAGTCAGGGAGAGACTTCTGTTGGTCTGAGTGGGCTCGGGATGAGTCGCTGGGAAAGCAAGGAGAAAGGGAAAAAAACGTTTCCATCCTCTCCCCGCAGAGCCCTCTGTTCCTGCGGGCTCCCGCTTCGCGGCAGGGAGCCAGAGCCGCCGTCGTGACGATGGTGGCAGCTCTCGTGACACGGGGACGGTGCCATGGCGGGGGGGCTCCCGCTGTCACACACATCAGCGAGGACAGCGTTCGGGAGCTACCGTCTGAGCTAAGACGGTTTGTTCCCTCCTTTTCGGCTGACTCACATCTGCGAGGCAAAATGTCAGGGGTGAGGCTTGCGGATGCGCAGAAGAGCCTATTGCAAATACCTGAGGGGTGCAGATGCCAACTGACGGGCGTTCCTCCTGCGTTTCCTCAAGTTTACATTCATTTTTTTCTGGGTCGGCAATGACCCATGCATGAGGAGGCATCTCCTCCTTCTCCCGCCTGCAAAGAGGGATCGATAACGCCGGCCTTGGGTCAGGCACAGCCAGCCACTGGGTGAACTGGTCAGACTGGGGAGAGAGAGAAGAGCTGTGAGGACAGTCGAACTGTAAAATAAACCTCTGTGTAACGTGAGACGTGAGTTTGCCACTGAATTAAAAGGGTGAAAAATAATCACCCGAGACAGAGGTTACTGGGGGTGCGCTGAGAGGAGCTCGGGCAGCGTGGGCACAGGGCGGAGCGGGGCTGGGAAGGTGCCAGCAGGCACGGGGCAGCACTGGTTTTTAAGTATAATTCGCTCGCACGGCTGGGACCGGGGCGGGCTCAGGAGCAGCCCAAACAGCCTGAGCTATAGCAAACACGCTGCTGCATCTGGGGTCTTGGGCACGCAGGGCCGGGGAAACGATCATCGCACTGTAACCATAGGTTCTGTAGGAACCATAGGTTATGGTTCCTACAGAAACAAGTGGTACAAGGAGCACGTTTGTGAACCGGTGCCTGAACAAAAGCACCTAATTACCCCGCGGTGAGCAAGACGGAGAGCGTCGTGCCACCCTGGAAGTGATTCAAGGACAGGACACCGACCCCTGGGAATGGGGCTGTAAGCCTGGAACGAGCACTTAGAGCAATCATAAGTCAATGGATTTGGGATCTTTCCTGGCTTAGCTTTAGCAGCTGAGGCAGTGCGAGAGAATTGATGGTCAGGACAAAGCTCACCCAACCACTTCCACTTACAGAGAGGCGAAAAAAAAAATTGATATATTACCCACAAGAGGGAAGAGGAAAGTATTGGGTTTTGCTTGTTTTGCTCCCCGGCAGTATTCAGGACATGAATGGAGAGAAAGGGGCTGTAAAAAAAAAAAGGCAAGAAAGGGAGAAACAAAAGAGAGACAAGATGTCTTTTCTTTTTTCCTTAATTAATCTTGGAAGGTGATGACAGCCTAGGATGAGAAATGGGAAGTAAATGCTCTGCTAACAGCCTTTCATAAAGATCTCTGGGTTTGACAAATGAGCTCGAAGCCACAGGACTAGCAACCGGAGCTCTGCCAGTACATTAGAGAGAATTCAGCGGTCAGAGGGAAGGAGCGAAGGGGTTGGGAGGGGGAGAAAAAAAGCCTTCAACCCCCTCCAGAAATGCCCCCAGCCTCCCAGCTTGCAATTACTCAGGTTCCTGGGGCTGCGGATTGAAACCCACCTGGTGCCTGCCTGGGACTTGTTTAAACATTTGCCTTTGCTGGGCGGCCTTGCTGCTTTCGCGTCTGTGGCGGCGGCTTCCCTGCCCGGCCGAGCAGCGCTGCGCCCTGCTGAAGGCTCCTCGGCTCCAGCCTCCCATCCTTTGCTTCGGGGCAGGTATTTTATTCATCGGCGGTTTAGCAGCAGATCTGACCAAAATTTCCATGGTCCATCACCAGTGCTGGCAGCTGAGGATCCAGAATGTATCCTGTTCCTGCCGTGGATTTTTTTTTTTTTGTTGTTGCTTTGCACAAATTTCTTGATCTTTTGTGCTTTTAGAGGTACCAATCCCAGCCTACACAGAGAGGGATTATGAGAATAAATGCAAGAAAGGCTACAAATGTATTAAGGGTGAACATCATAAATTCCAACATTTTGTGGGACAAAATAAGAAAGAAGAAATAGAAGAATTAAACAGAAAGATGGGATGGGATGGGATGGAATGGGATGGGATGGGATGGGATGGGACATGAATGGAATAAGATAGGATAGGATAGAAATTAGAATAGAATAGAATAGAGTAGAATAGAATAGAATAGAATAGAATAGAATAGAATAGAATAGAATAATTAAAAGGGTTTTTTAGAGCAATAAAATCCTACACTTGGGAGGGATTATTTTTTAATTTGGTCATCATTGCTTTTCCGCAATTTTCATTCCAAGACAAGAACCGAATTTCGGCTTTTTGCTTGGATTCTGATTGTTCATCAGCAAACTGGGGCTGGGGCTGGCGACAGCCTCTGCAATCGCCTGGGAGCAGTTAGAGACACGTAGAAGTTACTCCCCTAGGACAACCCAAACTATAAACTTTATTGCCTTATAAAGAGTAACCTGAAACATGAGAAGCTTTTCAGGGATCAATAAAATCAGCGTTCACTAAATCATCAGCAGTCACTATCCCCTTCCCCCCACCCGCTCTGCCATTCAGTTCCAATTTCACTAAATTGGGACTCCAAATTTTGGGAGGAAGCCAAACTGTCAATCCTGTAATCAGTTATGAACAATGTAAGCAAGGTCTATCTAATCTGTAAATGACCAGCTTGTCTGAGAGGCTCCTATAATAATGCTAAAATAACCATTGCGTTGGTAATCATTCATGTCTGGGAAGAGGAAGAAAAATCCCCTTTGGGAACTGCTGGCCCCGGCAGTTCAGAGGGCTTCAAAACCCGGTGCAACACATTCCCTCAAGGGTTAGTAGAAAGTGTAAGAAAATGGGAAAAAAGGGAAAAAATTCAAGGTGGGGGAGGTTTCAGATCTTTTTAGGGAGACAAATAGGTGCCCTGTGATTCTGCAGATGGGTGGGGGCAGAGCTGGGGCACCCAGGGGCTTCCTGGCATCAGGGGTGAGAAGATGCGAGCGCTTTGAGCTTGGCGGAGAAGTCCTGCCTGGGATAAATCATTTTTCACGAGGGCATCTTCCTGTCAGCTGGTCCAAACACCTGAATATTCAAGTGTGGGCAGCGAACAACCCCCTGCAGCGAAGCAACTGCCAGCACGCTCACAGATTTCGGTTTAACCAGGGCATCGCTTAATAGGTGTGAAAAGAGGCTGCATGCAAAGTGCAGACATCTATCGAGGAACGCCGAGCTTCGTTTGGTGGAGGGGCAATGGCAAATTGTGCAGAAGAAACAAGTAAGTAACATTTCCTCGGAGGTGGTCTCGATGGGAAGGCGGTATTGTTTGTAAACCGAGCAGCGAGACAAGGCTGGGTGGAAAACGCTGCGGAGGATGCTCCCGCTCGCCGCCCTGGGTTTTGGGTTTTGGGCCGGGAGCACAACTTTTGGGGGTAATTTGGAGGAAACCCGACAGCGTGAGCCCATGGGTGAGCCCTGGGGCTTTTCCTGGGGAGGGTCCGAGCGTCCTCCGCGGACCCTGCAGAGCTCAATAGACTCGGTAGGAAGGGGAGGGCAAGATTTTGGGAGGAAACACCCCACTTTTCCCCCGCTGTCAGGGCAGGCTCCGCCACAGCGTACAGCCTGTGTGAGCATTCAGGAAGAATTTCCTAAATTCATCATTTACCCTTGAATACGTATCAAAGCCTCTGTCTGCTCTAATGCCTTTTCTCATCTCCAGCCAGCCATCATCAGCACAGGTAAGAATACCAACGATAAAAAATTAAAAGCTACAATAAACATTATTGATGCCATTCCTAACGAGACAGAGGAAGAGAAAGAGAGGATGCTGGGGTGATAAATACCGTCTGTCAGCAATAAATTACAGCCGTCATTAGGTTTCTACAGTGGGGCCTGACAAATTATTTTGTGGAAGTACATGCTTAGCTGCACCTTACACAGTCTCAACTATTCCAAGACTGCACCTTAAAA
Organism: Calonectris borealis; assembly: GCF_964195595.1. NCBI lineage: Eukaryota > Metazoa > Chordata > Aves > Procellariiformes > Procellariidae > Calonectris > Calonectris borealis. The sequence continues at coordinate 2,016,042 of NC_134320.1, forward strand.
AAAGATCAATTAAATTGATTCTGTATCGATCGGAGATGCACCATGTAGCGCTGGAGTAGAGCTCAGCGCTGGGCACCGCTCCCGCCCCGGCTGAACTTCTTGGGGAGGGTAAGGAGCATGGCTGGGACTTTTTGCAACGGCAGGAGATTGGATTTCATGGGGAAAGGAAAGGGAAAGGCTGGGCTCTGCGCAGCTGTGTGGGACTCAGCTCCGCAGCCGGGTTTGCAGGCTGCCGCGACCCTTCCCCATTTGAGGATTTGTGCTCTTTTTTTTCACAAAGGGTGGGCTCTTCCTTGGTCCGATGGGGACGGTACCCAGCAAGCGCACGCTGTGCCCTTTCAGGGTGCTGCAGGGTCACACGGGCCCCGGTCTGTGGGTGCAGGAGCTGTCGGAGGGTGCAGGGGTGGTGAGCAGGCGGCGGCCTGGCCCCAGCGGGCGGGCGGTCCCGACTGCGGGTGGTGGGCTGTCCATCTGCCACCCTCTGGTCCCCCCAGCCATGGTGGCACGGGACGTGCACTTACTCCCTCCAGGGCTTTTTTTTTCTTCCAGAGGATGCCAGCCCCTTCTCCACAACCTGACCCTTCTCCCTGACCTTTAGGTGATCTCATGGTTAAAAAAAGGGGGTTTGACGCATTCAGAGGGAGCAGGATGAGTCCACCTCTCCCCTGTCTCCGTGCGTACAAGCACCATTGCAGCTTTAGCGTAGCTTCCAGCTCTCTTGTTGCTCTTGTATCCCATGCTCTGAGCTTCATCCAGCCTCAATCCCAAACGCCTCGTCCCACGCCTGCGGGTGCCGGGTCTCTTGCCGGAGTCGGCACGGAGCGGTGGCTCCCGCCTTCCAGCATTGGTGCTGCCAAAAGCAGCCCCGGGATTGCCTCCAGCGCACACCGTACAGACCTCAATTTGCAGAACAGTGGAGAAAAGGGGAAAAAAACATGTTGCGGTGCGGTCTTTACAAAAGCCATTCATCCCGGTGCTCTTACTAACAGGCATCAAATGAGATTCCTGCAGTAGATGATTTGTTTTGTCCTTCTCCTGCCGGCTCAGATTAATCTCTGCTCCTGAAGAAGTGGTGTCATTTCTCGGAGACATACAGCGGCAGGAATCGCGGAGCCCCATAAATTAGAAACAATTCAGGATCCATCCATCTTCCATCCCGCTCTCCATCCCCGCACCTTTCTGCAGGGCAAGGGCAGGCCCCGCAGGTACCGGCACAGCCGCCTCTTTGTAGACTAATAAATAAAAAAAAAAAACACCTCAAGACGGGAGAGATGCGAACAAAAGAGGGATTCTTGTGGTTGAAAGCAATTTGCCTTTTGCTGTTTTCCTTCCTTTCGATTCATCGGAGGAGCGGGATCGTGGCCGTCGGTGAAATGCCAGGTCCCCGGGAGCGTGCCTGCTCTCCCGGCTCAGCCTGCGCCCAGCGGCAACGCCAGCCTCAGGAAGCAACACCGATCTTTTAAAGGTTTACAGAACCCCATAGAAATCATTCCCCCCAGCTATGCTAATCACTAGATTTCTCTGGGTTTTGTTCAAATGAGAGCAGGGTTTGATTTTTTTTTCTTTCCCCGGCTGGCGAGCTTTTTTTGTGAAAAGAAGAGTTTTGAGCAAGAGGAGTGGTTTTGCATCTTTCAAAACTCATTGCAACAGCTGGACCAAAAGGGCCGGGGCGTCAGAGGAGGGAGCAGGCGCAGGGCGACGGGGCGCGTGCGTGGGGGTAGGAACGGTGTGGGAGCGGAGGAGCTCGGTGTGCGCCTGATGCATCACCGTCCTGCACACGGTGGTCTCGGACGCTGAAAATGTATATATGTCTGTGTTTATATACACATACACAACATATATATATACACACACGTATATATAGATAGATATATTATACCTGGGTAACAAAATGAAAGCTTGGAGGAGACAGAAACACCACTACTTATTATTTATGGCGCCCACACTGTGACAAGCAGTGTACAGGCGTAAAAGCAAGCGCGGTCTCTCCCCTAAGGAGTTTACAAGCTTGCTCAGAGATAGACAAACTGGTTCGAGAGCCCGGAGGGCTGGAGGGAGCCGGCCAAGGCTGGAGGAAGGTGGTGAGGGTCCGACACTCCCAAAAATCCAGCCGTTTCCTAAGCACCCCCTTGGCAGTCATCAGCATAACGCGGCATCGGCCCGTCGTGTTGCTCCATCGTTCCCGGAGCTGCGAGGACGGAGGTGCCATGTGACACCATGATGGTGACAGGGACCTGGAGGAGGACACGTCCCTACCCCGGGGTCACGTTCCCATGAGAGCCATCACCTGCCCACCCCCTTGCCCGAACCAGGCAGCCACCCCCTGGAAAGAGAGCGAAAGGCTAGCTGTTTATTTTGTATTAATTTTTAAAGATGACTTGTTTCGGATGAGTGCCTGTCTGTCTCTGTCTATTTGCCACTGCTGAGAAGATTCATTACTTTGATGGATTTGTGTAATTTTTTCAAGTGCTTCAGGTGACAAACAATAAAGCACACTTCACGCTCCTCTCCGGAGCCGCAGCGAGGCGAGGGGCTCGGGGGGGAGCAGGGGATGCTACGGAGGGGATTTCTCCTGGGGAAAAATTATTCATCCCACAGTTTGGGCTGAGCCCCTCTCCAAGTGTCAGCAGCAGGCAAAGCCCTGCAGGGCAGGGGGAATTTGGGATATTTAGCGATGGAGCTGCTGGGAAGGGCAAGGTCATGGCTGTGAGCAGCCTGCGAGGCTCCCAAAGTCAATCCTCCCTGGAGCGGGTCCATCCCTCCATTTCTTCAGCTGCAGCCTAACAAATGGGCATGAGCCACGGTGCCAGGAGAGGGGGTCAGAGGGAGATGAGGGCATCACAGAGAAGCGGCCAGGTGGGGATATAGCCTATACACCAATGCTGCTGGTTTATGGACGCTGCTGTTTTTCCATAGGAGCTCTCAAAAGGGAGAGATTTCATCCCAAGCATTGCTCCTTGAGCGGGTGATCATCTCTGCTGTAACTGCACGGGCTCCGAAGGAATAAATTATGCCAGACAGGCTCAATCACTGTTCGTGACAGAGGCACAGGATTTACGGCTGCCAGGATCACGGACGTGGGAGTGCAGCATGGCTTCGGGAACCCGTTATCTGTGATGATACTGGACCCAGACAGCAGAAATGTCCCAGTCCCATAGCACCCATGCCAGGTGAGTGGAGCGGGGACAGGGACAAGGGATGGTAGCCAAGGCTGGCCATGAGGGTGGAACCAAGGCAAGGTTGAGACACAGAGTCAAATCCGCGGGGCTCTGGCTGAGGTCATTGGAATGGCATTTTCTATCTTAAATGTTTTGTGGTGCTCTGGAGAGGTGGAGGGGAAGGAGCTGGGAAGTGGCTTCCCCTGTAGCAGAGCCAAGAGCAAGCACATTCCCCGTGCTCAGGCCGTGCCTGCAACTTCAGCTGCGATCTTTGGCTGGGCTTTCGAGGTAATGGGGTTCATGTGATGAAAACAGGCTGCTGCAGTGGCCAGAATACTCATCCAGGTTTGGCTTACACTTTCCCAGTTCCCCACCCCTGTAACGAGACTTTCTGTGCGATGTTGGAAAGTCCTAAGAGCTATGACTCACAGGCAGGAGGACTTGCACTGAGGTGGCTGATGCCAAAGCAATCTCCTCGCAAAGCTGAGCCTGAACCATGGAGATTTACCCAAATCTCTTTGGTACTCAAACACAACCCAAGAGCTCTGCCTGGCTGCCCACAAGCGCTTGGCCATTTGGGTGGCCTCTGGGGAGCTGTGGTCTAAGCTTGCCATGCGGCCAAGACAAGACAAAGATGGAGAGGTCACTATCTCCCCAAAACCAGCAAAAGACAAATGATGTGTGGCAGGAGGACTGGCTGGAGGCGAAGACACCCCTAAAGGCTCTGCAGAAGCAAAACCCACCCCACCTGATGGGCGAGGTACTGGGCCACCGTCTTCGTGATAGAGAAGAGTCTGCATCTCCACCCAGGCTGCGTGTTGTGCTCTGAAAATAACCTTTCCGGTGCCATCTGCCAGGGTTAAGCGGACCTGGGCATCTGCATCCAGAGCGTGGCATGCAAAGAGGAACAGTCACAGGCACCAAAGCTGCTCGGGTCCAGAGCATCAGCAAAAAGATATTTTGGCCGATTTGTACAAACAGGCAAGGGCAAAGTCAGGAAGCAGAGGTATTTGCTTGTTCCTCACTCTTCATGTAATGAAAAGCGATAGCTAAGGAGAGTAGGAAGGAGAGGCACTAACAGCCTGGATTTATCCAGCTTTTGGAGGAAAATCTGTACTGCTGACCTCTAGATGAAAGTGTAGATAACTGTTCTGGTTTTCACAGAGGATAGCCTCAATTCTCGCACGAAAAAACTATTTCTAGTCTTTGGGGGAATGAGCAGGGCCTTGATCTATGGCTCCGGCTTCCAAAGAGCAAATGAAATGCTTTCTCTTTTCATCCACATCCCAAAAGGGCTGGCCGTCATGAAAAATGGGAGCGCCTCCCTCAAAGGGACATTACCAGTGCCATTCCCCATCTGAAACCCTGGCTTCTGGTTGACGCTGCTGGCACAGATGCATGGTGCCCCAAACCTGTTCGTGCCTTTGAAAGCCTTCTCCGTCAAGCGTGCAATGGGTGAAGGGGAGAAGGAAAGGGTGGGAAGACCAAGGGGAGACAGAGATTTAGGGGATTGGGGGAAGGAGAAAGAGAAAAGAGGAAGGAGGAGCAATGGAGAAGGAGAAGGAGAAGGAGAAGGAGAAGGAGAAGGAGAAGGAGAAGGGGAAGGGGAAGGGGAAAGGGAAGGGGAAGGAGAAGGAGAAGGAGAAAGAAGGAGAAGGAGAAGGAGAAGGAGAAGAGGAAAGGGAAGGGGAAGGGAAAGAGGAAGGAGAAGGGGAAGGGGAAGGGGAAGGGGAAGGGGAAGGGGAAGGGGAAAGAGAAGGAGAAGAAAGAAGGAGAAGGAGAAGGAGAAGGAGAAGGAGAAGGAGAAGGGGAAGGGGAAGGGGAAGGGGAAAGGGAAAGGGAAAGGGAAGGGGAAGGAGAAGGAGAAGGAGAAAGAAGGAGAAGGAGAAGGAGAAGGAGAAGGAGAAGAGGAAAGGGAAGGGGAAGGGGAAAGGGAAAGGGAAAGGGAAGGGGAAGGAGAAGGAGAAGGAGAAAGAAGGAGAAGGAGAAGGAGAAGGAGAAGAGGAAAGGGAAGGGGAAGGGGAAGGGAAAGGGAAGGGGAAGGAGAAGGAGAAGGAGAAAGAAGGAGAAGGAGAAGGAGAAGGAGAAGAGGAAAGGGAAGGGGAAGGGGAAGGGAAAGAGGAAGGGGAAGGGGAAAGAGAAGGGGAAAGAGAAGGAGAAGAAGGAGAAGGAGAAGGAGAAGGAGAAGGGGAAGGGGAAGGGGAAGGGGAAGGGGAAGGGAAAGGAGAAGGAGAAAGAGAAGAAGGAGAAGGAGAAGGAGAAGGAGAAGGAGAAGGAGAAAGAAGGAGAAGGAGAAGGAGAAGGAGAAAGAAGGAGAAGGAGGTCTCCTGAGAGCAAGAAGCAGAGCAAGAGCTTTCGCTGCTTTTTACTCTGTTAAATGTAACAAGGTAATATGTTTAGCCCGTTGCAAAAATATCCTTGCTGCTCCCCACAGGACTCCTGACTCTTCCAGCAGTAACTGAGAAACTGAGAAAATGTGTCAGGAAACTTTTCACCAAGTAGCTTTGGGGTTTTGGTTTTTTTGAGCTGTTGATGAAGAGTTTCATTTTCCTCTAGGGCAAAAGGAGCCATGCTCCAGGCTGGCCAAAACAAATATTTTTTGAGTTTTCTTCTTTGGACAAAAGAAATAGAAGTGAAGCTAACAGTTTGAAAGAAATATCAAAATTAGCAACACCAAGCAGTTCAGTCTTTTTTCTTTTATCCCCCTCTTTTGACCCCAGAATCCTCCAGCAGCATCGGTACAAAGTCCCAGTTTTTTCTGCTCTGCCCTGCACACGCACTTGCTGGGCTGAAACCCGCCAGTGGAAGGTTGATTTCACACCACTTTATTCCCAGGAGTCAAGACAAGCGACGGCTGCATGGTGCACAGGCCCTTGATGTAAGTGGGCTGGTCTGAAGACTCAGCTCCTCAAATTCCCCGTTTATTAGTGCAGGTACAGGGCACCGACTTCGCAGGACTCGAGCACAGGCACATGGGGGTTGCTCAGGAAAGGGACGTTCTCCTGAGTTGGGGGCGATACGTTTTGCACTTGAAGATTTCTGGGAAAGGAATAATGGATTTGCTAAGTATTGTTATTATTTAAGCGACAAGAGTGAAAATTGAAAAGAAAATCTGTTTACTGAAAATAACAATAGTAGGTATTTGTCATCTCTGTCAGATATTCAGACCCATGCAATTTCATAGGTTTCATAAGCTCTTGTTAATTTTCTTGTTTGGGAGGATTTGCTATTTTAATGAAACCTATTTACACTAGCCACTGCTGGAAAATCATTCATTAGTGGACAAGAACTATTGATTATTTTCATCCAACTACTCAGCCATGTTCTAGCCAATTACTGTAACCAATAAATAAAGAAATATCAACCTTGCATTTCTGCCACTATCTCCAGTAGAACTTTATTTCCCTGGATAACACGTGTCGTGCCAGCCTCGGGGAAACGCTGTGCCGGAGAAACCTCTTTTAACATTTATGTCACATTGCCATCGTCTGCAAGCTTCTGGAGAGCAGACTAGCCCCGAGAAAGCGAAGACTGCTAGTTAGTGCTTTAATATATTTACTAAAGGAAGTATTTACTGGGCACACGGCGAGAATTATGGAAGAAATAGTGTGAGATTTAAAGAAATACCTGGCTAATGGCTGGATCTTAAACTCTTACTTCATTATGCAAATATTTGGCCCGATTTGCAGAAGTCCTGGAGGGGGGATTCATCTCACCTGACTAAGTAAGAAATCTGTGTTGTTCACAGAGGTGGTGCTCCCCAAAAACGGACGGGCACTGCAGGCGGCCGTGGCCGGGGAAGGCTCAAGTTTAGGCTCGACACCTCACTTTAAAAAAACAAACCTTAGGCAACTTGAATTTGTCCATGAGTTTCAACCTGTGGCTTTGCTGGTACTCAACCAGCTTAATAGGGAAATGTTTTATTTAAATATTATATTATGATAGGAGCCATGGCTTTAAAACCTTGGCCATTCGCATACATTTTAATGGGCTTGGGGGGGAAAAAGAGAAATCTGTCTCCAGTTTTTTTGACAGAGTTGTAATTAAAGAAGATTTTTCATAGAGAACATCTGTTTCTCTTGACAGATATATTCTTGTTGGGAGAAAAAGAAGTGCCTAAAAAAATAGTTTGTCAGTCTGAGCTTTTTATAGGTTTTCATCCAAGAATATTTATCTTGAGGCTTTTTTTGACAAAAAAAAAAATTTGATATTTCCTGAAAGGGGAGCTATTCTGATCAAGGCTGAGTTTCAGCAAATGTTGCCAGGGCGGGGGCAGCCCCGAGTCTTTGCCGAGCTGCCTCTGCCTCCTCCACAGCCCCTAAACTGGGAGAAAGACAGTTCTCACCCTTCCCAGCTGCCGTGTCAACAAATCAAATAATTAATACGTCATTAAAAAAAATCAGAGAGATGAAGACGAATGGCTGGCCAAAGGGGTCACAGTCTCACATACACGTGCATGCAAATGTATCTCTGTGTGTGCATATATAAATATTAAAAAAGGGGTTTTTTTTGTATTTCTTTCCAAGCTGAGAGCACTCCTAAGTAATTTCCCAGTAGTCCTTGTTAATTCCTTAAGATTTTCCCCACCTCTTTTCAAAGCCTAAAGTTCAAAGACGCAGAAAGGAGCTGCCTCAGCACTTTCTTTTCCCCTTTTTTTTTGAAGTTTTTCAATGAAGTCCAATCGAGCCTGTGAACTCCTTTCTTTCACATTTTTCCCCCTCCTTGAAGGAAAAATGGCCATGGGGTTCGGCCAAGGCTGCCAGACGCAACCGTCTGGAGAATTTCCCTCTCCCCACTGCTGCGGGAGATGCCCTTGTTCCTTAGCAGCCGTGTCCACATGGATCTGCTAAACACCCGTAAATCCTGTCCCTGCTCCTGGACTGCTCCGAGCAGGGGCTGGCCACCCCGCCCTGCCCTGGAGGAGCCGGGCAAGCCGGGGCACAGGTCCCTCTGCAGCAGGGTGAGCTCCCCGTGTCCCCCAGCATCTCCCAGTGCACGCTCCCAGGTCAGGCAACACACGGAGACTTTGGGAAAAGTCCTGCAAGTAAACACACATCACGTTTTGAGATGCCTCAACTGGTTATACAGGCGTTATCCTCCTTATGCCTGCTGGTTTCCTTGATTTTTCCCTTTCGGTATTACAGGAATAAAATTGAAGACCCTCGCTTGGTTATAGAGCAGCGCCCTGCCTGCACAGCAGCGTCGTTCCTGTGTAGGCATTTCAATCAACTATGGGTGCAGAGCGCTTTGGAAAGTCTCAGCCTCTCCACGCAAGGCACAATAATTAATCGCAAGATTGTAAGCAATGATTTTCCGTTGCCCCTCGGGATGCGGATCTCTTGGTGTCTGAGCGGCTTGCTTCACTGTATCACCCTGAGCATTAATGCAAACTGCAGACAGTAATTATACCAGGCATTAAAGTTCTGTAATTGTATGTACTGTGCGCGTATTTATAATGCAATAGCAATCTTGGAGCCGTTGCAGTACTTCTTGCTCTGCAGCACCGTGTGCCTGTGAAAAGGCAAAGGCAAGCCATATAAAACATAAAATAAAATCCAAATATATAAAGGTCAGAGTAGTAAATACGAAGATAAGCATCGCATCCCTTTAAATATTTATCATTAGTGACATTTTCATTATAGGAGGGCTGGGACTTACCGACTGTGTAGCAAACGTGGGCACGGCGGGCCCCAAGTCTTAGCTCAAGGCCACGAGAGCAGGGAAAAAAGGCTTCGAAGTGGGATGAAAATACGTTGAAAATGGGTATGGATTATAGGCATTGTTATGCCCCCTTTGGAGCAGTTTTAGCTCAGTAGGTAGTTCACTGAGGGTGCACCCCGCTCCCCAGGGTAACTCCTGGGGTGGCCCAGGGCACGCCGCTATCCCGAAGGAAATAGGGATTTGGTTTGGCGGATTGGGAACAACACTTCCCCTGCCCCCTTGCCTGCTCACCCCTCCCTTCATGCAGCGGGGACCTGACCTAAAAAATGGAATAAAAACCTGAAGGGCTTTTGTAATTGACAGAACAAAGCCACGGCTCTAACGAAGATGTGTCGAAAGGAGAGAAATGGGATTGAAAAGCAAGAATAAAAGCACGTGATGTCCAATTCCGTGTAAAATACCCTTTATGCACACCAAAAAAGCCCCACCTTAGATGTGAAGGGAGAAGATTCACCATGGAGAAAGCCCCATCCTGGGAGCATTTGACGACCCCATCAGAGCACCAGGAGACCGAGCAAACCCCGCTCCTGTGGCAAACACCGCTGTACGATATACCCTCAGCACCAGTGATGGAGAGCCACCGCTCCGAGCTGAGGAAGTACCCCTCAAATCCCTTTTGGGATGGCTCCTAAGAAAGGTTTAATATTTTTAAACCCCTTGACTAAGTGCCGATTCATCAATGCATTAGAAACAGAACATTAATCTGTTCCTCCTGTCCGTGCCTTAATTGTAACATTTTCCTTTTAATGAGGTGAAGCAGGAAAATGGGAAGGTAATTGTGGCAGTGCTGATGAAGGGTTTCCTTTATAATTTTAAAACTAACGATGACATGAGGCGTGTATTCTTTCTCTTCAGCGAAGGGCTTTACCCCCCAGAGGAGGGAGATCAGCAGGAGAGGAAGCACAAACCCCATAGACGAGGTGGGTCTCCATCACATCTGCCCTATTGGGGTGGGGGATCATCACTGCCATGCTGGAGAGAGCGGGGTACGGGGCAGACAGCTCCCGCTGCTGCAATGCAAAAGCAGGTGAGTGTATATAAATCTATACATAGACATATATCTACCAGGCTTTCCTCTGACACCACTCGTTGGCTTCCTGAGAATAAAATCAGCCTCCACTGGCAAGGGACATGTATTTTGCGGCTCTTTTTCTGGACAAATCCCAAGTATTGATTGTCATAAACGGCGATGCGCACTCCTGGGTCTCCCTATGGTCTCCTGTAAGCGGGAGGAGTGATGGAGACAGTAAAGCGCTTGCACAGGGCTCATTTCCAAACCGGCTTTGAAGCCATCAGGTCATTCTCCTCTGCAATGACTCTTCTCAGCGCTTTCTTCACCCACTGGTTCATGCTGTCCTGCAGCATTGCCTTGACGTCCCCTACCCATGTCCCACACATCAAGTGGCTTCACTCCTTGCTTTGGGGTCCAGCAACCAGTGGACCACCAAACCCTTCAAGAGTCTTCAGAGGAAAATCACAGGGGCAGGTTTGGGCAGCGTTGCTCTATACAGTGGTGCTGGAAGCCGTCAGCATCGTTTTGGTCTCCCACCTGCATGGCCTGAGCACCAGGACAGCTGGCCGGCAGCTTTCCCTCGGCGCCTCCTTCTCAAATGTCGTCTTCTTCATTACTGCCTGTGCCATTGTGTCCTGGCCATAGATCCAGCCTTTTCTACAGTCCGTGGACAAGGACAAGGCAGGAACCACACAGAACTGCTTCCAGGACCAATTTTTTCTTCCTTTGAATCTCTGCCAGCAGCAAGTGGCTTGCTCGGTTGCAGAACGTGCATTTTCATTCCCTTCTCTTCCTCTGTGCCTTTCTGCCTCACTCTGACAGCTCTGTCTGTTTGTCCTCCTCTCTGGGAGGCCTCTGTGGAGGAGTCACAGACTAATTGGTCTTCTGAGTGTTCAGACCCGTCCCTTCAAGCAGAAGCTATTAATGTTAGTTAGTGCCATTGTCCGTGGCCCGGGAGGGAGTCCTGACCTTGTACAGCCTATTCTGCACCTACAGAGACATTCATGAGCGCAACCATTTCATCACCAGGAGGCATCAATTGCATTGAGATCAGCTTCCCAAATCACCATCCCACAGGGAAAAGGGGATTTTACCATGTTGCTACATTTGAGGATATCTCAAGCACGCATCTGTATGACAGGAAAGGTTAGAATTGCTGGAAAGGGGGACCTGATGGGCCACTCCTACCCACCACAGGCAGAGCTGGATGGTGCCCGAGGCTGGGAGGAAGGAGGATGAGTCCGAGATGTGCCCCACAACATGCATCTTGCAGCCACATCCTTGATCCTTTGGCTAAAGGCGTAGAGGGAAGGAACGAACAAGGAGACATCTGAACAGGAGAGACCCACAGGCCTGGATGCCATCAGAGTCCCCTCACTTCATCTGCTGCAGGAGCTTCTCTCTGACATGACTGTGGCAGGGATTACTCAGGCCAGCGTGGGGAACCACAGGCAGCAGACCTGTCCTCATCACATGCTGGCCAGCCCACGCTTGCAAATACCACTGGTAAAAGAGTTTTGTGCCTTCTCCTGGCTCCCAGGGTCACAGTGCATTTGGGGCTGATTGGTAGCAGGAACTGTTGGTGATCCAAAGACCTGAGATATGACTGGTGTCTCCAGGGATGTTGCTGAGATGTTCTCATGTTCCTAGGACTCTGCGTCAGCAGTGATAAGGGAAAAGTTAACTCTGCCTTGGAGTTGGGTGGCACGCGCAACTCTTGGGTCCCTTTCAGCCCTATTTTTCTCTAATTCATCTAATCACTTCTACACCATCACTACGGGATGGTCTCGCCTTCACCTACTGCAAGGCTGCCTCCTTTTCTACCCGTTACCAGGTGAGCCAAGTTAGTCCTGGAAATCTACCTCACACTTTTTGGGAACTTCATTCCTCAAAAATAAAAGTAAAATATTTTGGCCTAGAAACTTCAGATGTGATTTAGTACCTTGCCCGAAGCAAAGAGTGTTGCCCCCGGAGGGACTGGGCATCTTCCATTATTAACAACAGGATCTGCACATGCAATGAAGTCTGCGTGGCAGATGTGTGCGTCAGAAAGCACAGCTCAGGGCCTGACTCCGTAATTGTTATAATTATGCTGGGGCCCTGAGAACTGTTTCAAGCACTGTTGGTCTCCCCGAGTTGACTGCGCTGATGTGACATCTGTAGCAGTGATCTCGGGAAGTCAACGCAAGCGGAATTGCTGAAGGCACGGGGGGAAGTCTGCTGGGAAACCTGCTACAGGCACATCTGGGGAAGTTTTGTCTTGAAAAGGGCTGAGGAGTCAAAATAGCAGAACGCTGCGACAAATTACGATGTCAGAAACTCATGGATTCAGAAAATTTGTTTCAGGTCTCCGCATATTCACAGGTCTGCTGGAGCAGTGGCCCGAGGTCCCGATAGGTGGTCTTCTTCTGGGGCTCTGCTTCCCGGCATCTCCCCGGCATACCACAGGTCACGAGGACAGACGGAAGACTTCGGCTCTCGGGCATCCCCTGGGAGAGGAGGGTGTCCCAGATTCAGCTGGGCTCTGGGACAAGAAGCGCTGAGATAATCACAAAGCCGTAGAAAAGGCCACGGAAAGGCAGACCAGCAGGACATTTCTGCAAGGCATGCGTAGCCCTTCCTTCATCACACCTTGTCCATCCTCCCTGTAAAGCTGGCTGGTGGCAGAGACACCGTGCCCTCCCCAAGACAGTCTTAGAGCGTGAAGGTCAGAGACGTTTCCCAAAGACCCAGCCTACGGGATGACCCCTCATCCCCTTCCCTGTGGTGGCTTTCCTGGTGAACTGCTCTTCCTCAGCGGTGTTTTCATGCACCCAACGGCCCCATCATCCAAGCATTGGAGACTGGTGGGCCAGCCCACCTGCTCTCTCCCAGTTCATCCCTGCTTTCATGTGGTCCTCCTCATGTGCCCGTGTTCCCACTGTCCCCTCCCGGGAAAACATCGAGACTCAGTGTACGGCAGCGGCTCTGCCCTCCCCATCATCTTCCCACCTCGTCCTGTGGTTGCGGTCCCTTCATCCCCTTCTCTCCACAGCTTCATTCCCGGCTTTATTATCAGCTCCACCTTCTCCTTCCTCCCTCTCAGTAAAATGTCTTAACAAGCTCAAACCTTTCTTTGTATTAAATCAAAGTCTGAACAGTGTGCAAGGGCTCAGGAAAACATGATTTAAATGATGCCGTGCCCATTCACATCAGATTAAGTCTATAGAGGTAATTTACTGCATATAGAAACTGGAAGGCAGAGGGCAGCTCATTAATGTCTAGGATTATTATTATTATTGTGCTAAAACAGAAGATCTTTTTCATTTTATTTCTATTCCTAGTGAATGCAAATTTGTGATACAAATAAGAAAGCCCGCCCCTACCAGTCTTTATGGGTCACTATTGATTTCAGGAGGGGAAAAAAAAAAGGAAGAAAAACAGCAGAACAAGAATATGCCAAACCTCACAGAGGCAACAATTTAAAGGATTTCAAAGGCTGTTTTCATAAGCCTTTTGGGACTCAAATGTAGCATATTGATTAAACTTCGGAAGCAGCTAAAAGCAGCTTCAACATGGCTAATTAATACAGTGATGCCCCGATGCCCCTTCTACTTGTTTTACCAAGCTTCAGCCTGCAAATCAATTAATATTCACAACCCTGATGAAAGCAGAAACTCTGTTTATCATTTGATAAATTGATCAATGTATCGACTCACTCACATAATTAACTGACCGGTCCTGTGGGGTTGAATGTGGTGTCCTGCAGAGGCTTTTGGGGTGACACAAGACAAGCAAACTCATAAAGACCCTTGTTTTGACTCTATAATCAAAACGACAGGGTTTCTGATTTCAGGCAGCGTTTGATGTTCAGCCTGTGTAGTTGGTTCTCCATAGACCCTTGAACAACGACATTTCAAGGAGAAAGGTCTGTGATTATTCCCGGTTTGAATGGTGCTGCCTGTGCTTCTAGGAGACTGATGGCATTTAGGATGTGGTCTGCTGGGGTTCAAGAACAGCACCCCTTCTCTGGGGAAAACCCCTTTACTTCTGACATTAAAGGCAAAATTTCACACGGGCTTGCAATACCGTCTTTTGCATTTGTCGGCTTCCACCCACCCTTTGTTGTAGAACAGCACGTGTATTCTCCATACACGCCTCATTTCCTCGTTTACGCAAGGAGAATAATTTTTCCGCTTTTCCGCCCTTTCAGTGGAGCTTGTGGCAGGTGCTGTCTCTCACTGTACCTCAGTTCAGAACTAGCTTAGTGCTGCCGCAGCCAAGGCAGCTGGGACTGCAATATAATATTGTACAATGGGGCAAAATATTCTAAAACGGGGCTTTTGGTCTCCCAAGTCTCCTTGAACTGAAGAGTTCACACCTGGATTCAGGTTCCTGTCTGGAAATGTTCCTCATCTGAATCCACTCCGAAGAAGTCAGATGCCTCCATGAGACCTTCTAGAAGGTGCTTAATGCAGTCCTGTATTTATGCATGTTTTCTTTTGGGACTAAGGAGACAGATTTGCAGCCTTCTGGCTCATCGGAGAAGGTGAATTACTGGGCAAAGGAGTGATACAAGGCAGGACCATGCAGAGTACATATCATCTGGATGCTGTGCTGACCAGGGTGACACCAGACGCAGTGGACGAATATGTGCTGGCTATGCTACGACATGTTTTGGGGAGTCTTTGATAGCTCCCAGGGTGAGCTGGAGGTTCTGGATTACTTGTGGCTTTCAAAAGTAAGGCAGAAGGATGTTGGTGCATGTGCACGTACTTTGCTTCGGATGAGGCATCAGCTTTGATTTAGAGCAAGTTTTTGGCACCCCCCAATAAACCGCCATGAGCTGTTTATCGAATTTTAATTCAACGTGCCTCATAAAAAAAACAAGGGAAGAAAAAGGGGGAAAACAGTTGAATGAAATAATTTCAGCAACATCTGCTGCCTTTCTAAGATATTTCACCAAAAGCCTATGGAGATCAAATATTTTCCTCTAATTAGAGCACTTTCCTTGCAAGCAGCTCCCCTGTATGCAAAAATATATCAACACCTCCCTCGCTACCCAGAGAGCCTCCTGGGACCCGCGGCATTGCCAACACAGATAGGGAAAGACACGTCTCTCTTTTAAGTTATCCTCAGTGCAAATACATAGGTTTCCCAAGAGGGAAAAAGTTGTTCACCGCCTCTCTTCCTCCTTTCATCAGACCACGCTCTCCAACCCTCCGCTTGGTTTTGCTCAGCTAGAACAGTTGCTCCCTTGGCCAAAGAAGCCTGTACGCCCCAAATGCCCGGCGATTGCTCTGCAGAGCATTGCTGATCCATTCCTGATAGTCTGAAAGCCTCTGCTGTTTTGCTTCGTTTGTGACTATTGGGGAGAGCTGGTTCACATTTGCAAAACCTTTTTCAGAAACCCGGTCTCTGTATTTTGGTTGCACTGGCTGTGCCCCACTGCTGTTTTGATAAATTGCACTACGCCCGTGAAGCATTTACTAAGAAAACCTGGTTTACCACGACCCTTTGTGAACATTCGTGCAGGTAGAGAAAGCATCCTGGGTGCCTGAGATGTCCCACAGTGAATGAACTCTTCCACCTGCTTAGTCGTGACCTGCCTCGGGTACCAGCTGGGTGACTATTCCGTTCAAACTCCTGAAGATGCTCTGGATGCTCACGGATTTGTCGGGTCGTTTCTGGGTCTAGCACAATACAGATCAAATTAGTTGGTTTATTATAAAGGCTTTAAGGAATAAAAAGAGGAAGGTGAGAGCTTCAGCCCAAAGGTAGCGTCGTTATGCTAAGACATGCTCCTAAGTAGAGCAAGCAGGGGTCATGTTTCATGGACTGGGGTGCTGGAAAATCAGTGTGAAAAGTTATTTGGGCATCTGCCATTTCTCCTAGCATCGGCCCCGCTGACGCTGCAAGCATCCTTCAGACAGCAGGAGTGCTTCAAAGCCCAGCCCGTGGCTGCTGCTAAAGAGGATTTCTACCAAGTGCTGTGTTCCCAGGGGGAATGGTTGGTGACATGGCAATGTCACCTTTGAGTGGCTAAATCCTGCCTCAAAACCCTGAGGAGCTCCTTGGCCTGCCGGCAAGATCTGTAGGGTGGGCAGATTGCTCCTAGAGCAATTGCAAGGAAATCACCCCAGTCTCTCCCAGTACGTGGATGCATTCAGGGGCAGCAAGCTTTACCTGGGAAAGGACTGGCTTCTCCCTCTCTACTTTCCTCCCTTGTTTTTCCCATAATGAACCTTCTGGCAAAAAAAAAAAAACAACCCAAACAATAAAAGATTTATTGTGCTGTATCAGAGAAGAAAAAAAAAACAAACAGTTTTTAGCCTTTGTGAAATAAATGTGTTGCAGGAGAGAGAAGGATCACTGTTTCTTTAGCCTCTGGGTTAAGACAACCAATTCAGATCTGATCCACATGGAAATTTGCAGCCCATTCCCACGGACAGGGACGGCAGGGAAGAGCTCTGAAATGATCCCAATAGTCTGCAGATGATTTATGAGGCAGGCTGTAAAGAGCAAAGGAAACCTGGGTTGTTAGCTCTGATATTTAGAGATGATAAACAACATGAAAGGGAGATTTTTTTTTAATGCCTCTACACAGATGCAAAACAAGTAGTATGGGCTTAAACTAAGAATAGGAAAATATTGGCTTAATAGTAGGGGAAAACTTCCTGGCACAGACGTCTGTTATGAACAGATCTATGCTGCAAATTGACTTCCCAAAGGAAGGGCTGCAAACCCTGTTCGCTCATCCACCGAACGCCAGACCGGCGTACATCGTGCAGCAGAGGACCTCTCTGAGCAAAGTGCCTATCGATTCCCCACATTTTCCAAGCTCTCCCTTGTAGCAGGAGCTACCAGAGACCTTCCTGCTGCCTTGCAAGAGCAGGAGGCCTGGGAGGGTATAAACCCATCCTCCTCCCTTTTCCATGGGGAAAGAGAACATTTTCCTCTCTGATTTTTCTTGCCCATGCTCAGACAGACAGTGTTTTACCGATACCTTTGTGGGCTGCAGCAGCAGCAGGATGGTGCAAACCACTACCATTTTGCTGGTGTTTTGTCCTTCACCTGCAATCATTACAAATAATTCCTAAAACACGGCAATTATTTAAAAAGCACGGCATATATGGCACAAACGGCAGGTTGGCACAGCAGGATCCCAAACCCCAGGCGTGCAGGGGAACCCTGAATCCAAGCAGCATGCAAGCAGGAGTGACAGCCCCAAACCCGGGCAAACACAAAGCAGCCTTAATTACTGCTCCCGTTGCAGCTTGCTAATTTGCTGATACCAATGTCTTCCAACACAGCCCCTGTGATCCGCTTCGTAATTGGGATACTTACAACAAGCTGGGAGGACGAAGCCAAAAGGAGCTTTTTTTGCTTCCCCCATGTTCTGTGGTAATCTTTAATCACAGCGTCCGCAAAGGTCAAGTGTATTCCTCATTAGCCTCTAGACCAGTGTCTTCATGAGCGTCTGGAGCCCTTGAGATCAAAGGGAAGAGGGAGGTATAGCATGGAGGGGGTGGAAGACACATTAACAACCCAAAAGCCGTAGGATCTTCCCCCAGGAGGTTGCTGGACAGATTTATTGGCAGCACGCGTCCTTCACAGGGTGCAAGGACCAACCTGCTGGGAAATGTCAGGCAAAATATCCCAGTGACCAACAGCATAACTAGGGAGGTTTACTGGAGGCCCAGATAGTGCCTGGGGAAGCCAGAGGGTATCCTGACATTGAGGTGACAGTTCAGATGAAAAAATGGTTTTTGCGGTGAGAAATAGCCTTTCCCAGAAGACTTGGTAAAAAATGTTGTTTCTCCCTGTGCACTTTAAAAATTACCATCAACATCAGTGTTGCTTAGAGAAAAACTAGCTGGTTAGAAAAGACTGTGTGTCAGTAAGTGCAATATTTCAAAATGCATTTGAGATTTATTCCTAATCAAGATGGATTAATAATTTTGCAGAAAAAATTAACAAAACCCAGAAAAGAGTTTCTCCTTTTGCATTTGAAACTTTGTGTTTTCATGGAAACAGTTTCCCTCTGCAATATCCTCTCTGAACAGAGAAGTCTACAGCAATTCCTTGAAACTGCCGTTTGCTGAACCTTTCCCAGTGCTATCACCGGTGCAGTTTCTCTCCATCCTTTGAGGAAAGCAATGTTTGAAGGGAGGAGGACATGCTTTCCAGCAGCACAGCAGAGGGTAGGGGCAGGATGCTACAGGGTCTGGATAACCCCACCCTGACGCTGCGGGATGCAAAAGATGAAGATTAAGATCCCTTCTACCCTATTTTCTTTCCATGATCCTCTAAATATTCAAGTACCCAGCCTCATTTCCAGGAGGCCAGAGAAGTCCGACTTACTGATGCCCTGTCTGAAGAGCAGAAGTAGGAAAACCCCTCCTCTTCCACCCCAAAATGCTGCAAAGGTGGTAGGGCTGTGCAGTAAGGTTGTGCAGTAGGGCTGTGCAGTAGGGCTGTGCAGTAGGGCTGTGCACTAGGGTTGTACAGTAGGGCTGTGCAGTAGGGCTGTGCAGTAGGGTTGTACAGTAGGGCTGTGCACTAGGGTTGTGCAGTAGGGCTGTGCAGTAGGGCTGTGCAGTAGGGCTGTGCAGTAGGGTTGTGCAGTAGGGCTGTGCAGTAGGGCTGTGCAGTAGGGTTGTGCAGTAGGGCTGTGCAGTAGGGCTGTGCAGTAGGGTTGTACAGTAGGGCTGTGCAGTAGGGTTGTGCAGTAGGGCTGTGCGGTAGGGCTGTGCGGTAGGGCTGTGCGGTAGGGTTGTGCGGTAGGGTTGTGCAGTAGGGCTGTGCAGTAGGGTTATGCAGTAGGGTTGTGCAGTAGGGTTGTGCGGTAGGGTTGTGCAGTAGGGCTGTGCAGTAGGGTT
Organism: Calonectris borealis; assembly: GCF_964195595.1. NCBI lineage: Eukaryota > Metazoa > Chordata > Aves > Procellariiformes > Procellariidae > Calonectris > Calonectris borealis. The sequence continues at coordinate 2,034,794 of NC_134320.1, forward strand.
ATGCAGTAGGGTTGTACGGTAGGGCTGTGCGGTAGGGTTGTGCGGTAGGGTTGTGCGGTAGGGTTGTGCAGTAGGGCTGTGCGGTAGGGTTGTGCGGTAGGGTTGTACAGTAGGGCTGTGCAGTAGGGCTGTGCAGTAGGGCTGTGCGGTAGGGTTGTGCGGTAGGGCTGTGCGGTAGGGTTGTGCAGTAGGGTTGTGCAGTAGGGCTGTGCAGTAGGGTTGTGCAGGAGACACAATCATGTCTCATTTGACTGTCTGGGAGGCTGTACTATGTTTGAAAGACCAGCGGTAAAAGCACACATATAACCCATGAATATACAACCTTCTCCTCATCGACACTGAGCAAAAAAAGATGCCAAGGCTGCGGCTGGGTTATTCGGGTCTGCCCAGCCCGAGGAAGAGCCGCCGCGCTGCTATGCCACGCTGGGCGGGCAGGGTTTCTCCCTGGAGTAGGGTTTTATCTGGGGCCCCGTTTCTAATTAACATGCACAGGTTTTGATTCTTCACTTGCCTGCTGTGACTTGCAAATCCCATCCAGAAAGAATTTTGAGCTTGAAGCCGTACATTAGTCAGACTCATTTGCCTAGGAACATGAAAGTCCCTTCCTATTTATCTCCTCATTTGAACTACATAAATAGCCCACAGCAAAAACTCCTCATCTTTCCACTATTCCAACAAATAGCAGCTTTTGAAAAAGAAAAATTAGTGGTAGGTAATTATTTTTGAGGCAGATACCAAAATGATAATTTCTTAAACAATTACTTTGAAATATTAACAGTTGTTCTCTAAATTCCAATTTAATTCCTGATATGAATTATAGTTTGTCAGATCTGTGCTTCTGAAACATTTGTTCCTTGAAAAGAACATAAAAAATGCTAGCGTAACCTTTTGCCTCCTCGCCCTCCAAGCGGAGTAAAATGCCTTCGCTCTTGTTTTATCAACACAAATAATTAAAACACAAGAGAATGTTTGGGATTTATACAGTTGTTTTTGGCATCTTATTCATATTTATTTGATTTGTAAGATATCATTTTAATTAAAAGCTCACTCTCTCTTCCTCCCCCCCCCGCCCAGAGAATAAATTATTTATAATACCATCGCTGCCTGATGCTAGCAGATAGGTACCGCTCGTGGTGCTGGATGCTGGCGGTGGACTACCCACCAGGAGGGGACCCGGGACGCCAGGCACTGCCATGGGCAGAGGTCTGCCAGCCTCAGCCGCTCTCTGCCCTGGGGAAGGGTAAAAGCCCTGGGGCGATGGCTGGGTCCGTCGGGCTGCCTCTTTACAGGGGAACCTCTTGGCAGGGTTTTCCCCTTGAAATAAAAAGGTGTTTTCTTCTGTATGAGGGTTATATTTGTTTAAAAACTCCATTGCTGCAGTTTGGGGCAGGGGTTGGCATTATTCACACGCGCTCCCGTAAGCAGAAGGCAGCCCAGGAGGATTCGGCTTTGCCCCGCGTGGTGTTTCATGCGATGCACACAGGACCCAGCCAGCAGCTGGGAAGTCTCTTGCTGAAGCGCAGTTACTACAAAGACCTTTTCATTTCATTTTCTCTTCTCTCTCCCTTTGCTCCCCACTGCACAACCTTTACTCGCTCCTCTTCTCTTCAGTGGGCTTTAGATGCAGCTCAGTGCAATGGGTTAAAAAAAAAAAAAAAAATCGGATTTTCTTTATTCCCTTTGAAGTCCGAGGGCTAAATCTAGAGAAGGAGCCTTCCCACTGAATTCATTGCTTATCAGAGCCAGCCTGAAAACCCTTGGTTTATCTGGAGTTTTCCCATGCATGGCTAGCTTGCATTTGCACTGCGTAAAGGCTAGTATCCTCTTTGCAAGCACATTATTTAGAGGTAACAGGGTCCTCCAATTTGCAGAGCAGAGTCTTCAGCACATACCAAGGGCCACGTACCTCAACATTACTGGGAAATATTGCCTTACTCCTCTGGGACTCCTGATGGTTAAAATGCAGCTCCCAATAGTAGGCATAAAAATTGTATTTAAGTTAAATTATCCTTGATTAGTGCTAGTACTGATAAGAAGCTGCAGGTAAGCATTTGGGCTAGGTCCCCATCCCTTTCTTCTCTACAGCTGCTCTGACAGCAACTCAATGGCCACTTAATACCCTGGTCTCCATTCAGAAGGACTCTGATCTCCATAAATGAGGTAAAAATTCCTCCACAATATAGGTCATGTAATTAAATACTAGTACATAGAATTATTTATGAGATTTTACAGCTATGCAAATTGAGCACTTGAAGCGTTTTCATACGTATTTATGAGTAACCACGAGAAGATCAACTCGAGCCGCCAGTTGAAAGCAAGGGTTGGGTTTTATCTAAAATTAGCCACCCCGCCTGTTGGTGAGAGGGCTTTTTTCCAAGTTAACAACTGTCCTTACACCTTTGGGAGACCTGTTTTTTAGGTTTTATTTTTTAACACGAGGAGTTAGAGGTTAAATGCCACCAATTTAATGCAAAGGAAGAGGCTGTTAAAGCAGCTACAGGGGCAGAATGGAAGAATTCAAGGGCAAAGCCCAGCTGCAGAACCAGTGGCAAAGGTGGCCATGGACACGTGCACCTTCCTGGCCTGGGGGCTATGGAGATTATGGGGACCACGGGGGGTTATCAGGGTCATGTTGGGAGTTTGGGGAGGTCGTCTTACCCCGCAAAGGCAGCATTGGTTGGGGCAGAGCTGGCCCTTGGGTTTGGGTCACTCACAAGGTCTACTGGTGGTCCCTTGCACCATGCCTTGCGGCTCCAGGATGGTCGCCTCCGTGATGCGGCTACCTTCCTCCAGAGTCCACGTGCTCCCAGTACAGAGGCTAGTTGGAGAACAGGGTGCTTAAGGAAAAAAAATAGGAAAAACACCCACCAGGGTTAAATTAATGGGGTGCTGCAAGGCAAACTTCAAACCCTGAGCTATGTGAATCCCCAGTGGCAACCTCCCCCTTTCAAGCTGCCCGTGTAGGCCGAGAAGGGAAGCGTACATGTGTTTGTGAGCTTTCATTGCTTCCCAGTCTGAATCAAAGCCCACTGAATTAAAGAGGGGGGGAAAACAAACAAAATCCCTCTCATAATGGCTCTGAAGCAATTCCTTTAGGAGATGCACAGATACGATTAGGGTGAGGACCAGGGGAGTCACACAGAAGATGCCTCTGCTCCCCACATGCTCTGGTTTTACATATAATAAACACAGCCAGGCTGAGAAACGCCCTGTAAGGCACCGTGGGCATCCGCTTCCCTCTGCACAGCAGCTCGCTCACGTGCAGCAACAGCCGCATCCCGGGCCAGGATCAGCAACACCGCCTCGCGCACACGCAGATACGTGTGCACACATATGCACATCCGTGTGCGCAGTCCTGAGCTCTCAATACACGCAAACGGCAGTGCACGCCCCATTCAGCCCCAGAGCAATCGTCCTTCCCGTGAGCATCAGCCCATCACCCCCAGATACGGTACTTCATCACAGTGCCAAGCCCAGAGGGGTGTTTCCCCTTGGACAAACATTGGTTTACAATTGTTCTGTTTATTTTCCATGTTTCTTCTCTTTACCTAGCTCCTTTTTTTCCCTTTTTCCCTTTCTCACTGGCCCCAGTCTCCAGATATCTCCAAACTTTCACAAGGAAAGAAACTGCTTTCAAGTAGGAATAAAACAAACAAGGTCATTGGAAAAGATAAAAAATAATGAGTTGCTTTCTGTAGGACTCCTTGCTCGTCTCTCCCTCCCCTTCCCCCCTTTCATCTCACTCCAGAAGAAGAAAAATAAATCTTTACTAATCCCTTTGGAGCCCTGCCTCCAGATCCGCCTGCGATGCATGTTGTAGCAACACTGAAAATGGCAGTGTGGCCTCAGACTCCATGAAAATCAATTTATTGCCCATTCCCCAAAACCTCCCTCTTCCTCCTGTTCCAGACCCACCTCCCCATGCAGGAGCATCGCAGCCCACCTCTCTGGGTCAGGCTCAGACCAGTCAATGGCCACCGATGTGGTGTCCTCTCCTGTTCCATGTAATTTTTTTTTAAAGTCCTAGCGATTTGGAAAGTGATGGAAGTCTCCGAGCTGGGTTTTAAATAGTTAATTAAAGAGCAGTCAGCAGAGAAGCAGGAGGAAGCTCTTGGGGAATGAAGATGATTTTGGCCAACCTGTGCTGCACGGCTCCAGCGAGGCCAGCCCCTCCCAGGGCTTGGTCGCACCCCCTTCTCCCTGGGGCTTATGCTGCCAAGGGGTGCTCAGCAAAAAGATTCATGAAAAACATATTTTTTTCATCAGAAAACAAATTTGTTCCTACACCCATGTGGGGAGAAAAAAGTCTTAAAAGTTGAACTTTTTTGCTCTGCCACTTTTTAAAAAGGAATATTATTCTAGTTAATGTTCTGAAATGACATTTCAGTCTGAAATTGAATAAAACATTTCATTTGATCTAAAATTAATTGGGGTGGGAAGGAGAAGGGTTTATTTTGGTAGGGAAAAAAAAAAATCAAAGGGTCTGTACTTTGCATTGATCCAAACCATTTCTTATTTGAATTTTTTTGTGGAGGATTGGGCAGTGAGCTGAGAAGTTTTTCATTTGTTCAGCTCTAATTGGAAGCCCTGAACCAGCGAGTACTTTACATTTGCAAAATGCAAAGCATGAACAGTCCCGGTGGGAAGAGTTTGGTCCTGCTCTTGCATTCACTGTATTGGCTTGCCTGCTGATTTTAAGCCTGAGATGCTGGACACGCGGTGTGGGGAGGAGGTGATCAGATCAAAGAAAGGCCATGGCATTGTCTTACGCTCTTCAAGGTGCTGTAGGGACTCCTACTTCTTGTCGGATTTCCTAAAAAAATTAGTATGTCCACTTTAATTGCTAATGCCACACCACGTGTTACCTCAAATCGTGTGTTAGTATTAGCAACAGAGTTCGGAAACACTTTTGGCTGAAATGCCTGGTCCAGCCTAGCTCAGTGGTCCTGGAGATATCTTCAGACGTGCTGATGCCCTGGAAAGACGAGATGGTTGGACGTCCCCAGCTCTGGATTGACACTGTGAGTGCTGGTCTCATGAAATATATTTTAAGTAAAATAGGGTAAAAAAAGTCACTTACTGCAGACTTCAGCCTTCAGCAGCTCAGCCATGATGGAGCAGTCATGGTGGCACCTATGCCAACGCAGTGCATTTCTGAACCGAGGTAGGCAGATCTACGGCGGCCTCGGTGATTTGGTTGCTGTTTTGCCAACACTGCCAGACGAGCTGACTGCCAGATCAGGGACCCGTCCAGCTAACAGCAAAACCAGGCTTAGATACATCAGAAACTGGCCCAAGGTTGGATGGACCAGCCAAGCTAGGACCATCTTGGGTTCAGTTTTGATGGTTGGCCATCTCCAAAGGACATCCCCTGCCCTGTGGGACCAGCAGTGTGTCACATCTCCAGCTGGATACCAAGACACCCCTCTATGACACCAACTGCCCAAGTCCTTGCACTGGTCTGGGCTGTAGCCCCAAACTCATCTGAGCCAGACCAGACAGCAAAGGACCTCCAGACCCTCCTCTTCCTCCCTGACGCCCCCAATTCCAACCTCAACATAGGCTCTGCAGCGTCAGCCTGCTCTGGGGCTGGGGAAGGCAGGTTGTCACCTTGTGCATCCAGCCCCCAGCAGCCCTGCCTGTACCTCTGCCCGCAGCCCTGCCCAGCCGAGACCTTGCTCAGCCCCGGGGGCTGCCTATCCCCCCTGAGCTGCCAGGGCTGTTTGCTGCTCCGAGCCCAACAACATCCCTGACATGGCCTGCGCTGAAAACCGCTGATGGAGTCCAGAGCTGATGAAATCAAAAAAGCTCTAAATGAAAATTGCTCTGAAGAGCACTGCGGAGAGGGGGGAGGCGAAGCAGGGGGTGCAGAGAGGAGCTCCACAGCTGTTTTCTTTCATGTCCTTTAAAGCTCTCGTTATGTCATTTTTTTAATTAAAATGTTTTTTAGGAGGCTGCTGGGATTTACTGCTCCTTGTCCTTGACGGAGGTGAGGTGCGCGGAGAGCATCCAAAGGCTGGTGGAGGGCCGGGGGAGGCAGCGCCGCAGTGCCGAGACCCCCAGCCACGTGTGGACGGCGCGGGGCAAGAGCGGCAGGATCCAACCTGCCCCAGCCTTACATGCACAGCCGAAGGGGGGATGCAGGAAGAAAGCATCAGCCCGACATGGATTCTGATCGAGACCCGTAGACAGGGCAGAAATAGCTCCCAGCCCCCGTGCTCGTGCCTCGCTTATCTAAATGTGTTGCTCTCTACCAGCCCCGTGGCTTAAGGTTGCGGCTGGTGGGTGAGCGGCCTGGCTGTATCTGCTTGTGGAAGCGTAGATCTGCATAAAACTAATTCTTTCTCATGGTAAAACGTCCCCCGAAACCCTTGCCTACAAAGAAACACTGTGCTTTAATCCCAGCAGGCCTGAATTTTCTGCGTATTTGTAAAATAAATGATCTTTCTGTGCTTAGCCAAAGCAGTTATTAATGTTTTCACACCAGAAGAGACACGCATTGCAATTTCAGTACCTGCTAGTGATGAATAATGAACACCTAAAAAAAAAAAAAATCAGCATTTGTTTATAGGACGTGGGTAACGAGAAGGCAGGGTTACGATCAACAGTTAAAACCACTGTTTGACCCGTGCTTGGATTCAAACCCCCAAAAAAAGATTCTCAGCGAGATGGAAACCTCATCACAGCCCCGCACTATCCCCCTCCCTTCCTCCAGCTGGAGCGCCCGACAGAGGCGAGGGGATCTGGTGGTGACAAGCGGGTAAATGATAGCAGCGAGATAAGCAGCGCTCTGCTCCACTCCTTGCACAATATCATGGTTCATTATAAAGGAACGCAAATACCCTGGCAGAATCCTAACCTAATGAAAGTCTTATTTTCCGGAGTAACAGTTCATTACTGGACTTGCTGTGCAGTCTAAACCCCTAAGGTGGAAAAAAAAAACTACGCTGGGCTGCTGAATGCGTAGCGAAATCCTGGTAGTCTTGGACATTTGCAATTCTGCTACATCTCTCTTGGCGGGAGGGAGGACGCTGCTTGCTCTGAATCAAAGGGGTTTTTTAGGACTCTAAGGGTTTTTTCAGGACTCTGTGGGTGTTTTAGGATACGGACGCTGTCCCCGCGCAGTGGCAGGTGAAACACAAACGCAGCTGCCCAGCCTGGTACTCACACGGGGACAGGCGACCTCTCCCTGATGGTGCAAACAGAGGTGGCCATATGCAGATATCTGTGTGTCCTGGCACAGGAGATCTGACCGGCAGCTTGGATGCCATACTGAAACAGATTTACAAACGTAGCAAGATGAGCTGGGAGAGCTACGGAGCCCCAAGCACCTGACCTCACTACACCTTTGGTTCCTTGCAGGAATCTCAGCTTTGCAGGCTGTCCTCGAGGTGATGCCTGGGAGCAGGATGAAGGCTATGAATACAGGGGAGACTTTCCAAAGCCGTATATGAAATAAAAGGGGAGGACGAGCCTTCCCCCCCCCCCAGCATGTAGAGTCACAGCTCTCCCGCTCCCCAGGACAGCCATCACGGACTGCAGTCTGTGGACGACCTGCCAGGAGCCTGCAGAGACACGTCTGGTAAAACAAAGCTGCTCGTCCTTGCTTCCAGCAGTAAAAGAAGGCAAAATATTGCCATTTGTGTCTTTTTTCCCCCTCATCTGTTCACAAATAGAGGGAAAAAGTAGTAAGCAAGCCAACCGAGAGCTCTCCTCTGCAAGGGCATGCTGGGATCCCCAACCTGGAAGAAGATGCATCTCCCAGTGAAGCGATGCTTTCATCCTGGCCCAGCCGAGCATGAGCAATGCGGTGAAAGCAGAGCATGAGTCCAGCCTGAAACAACGGCTGCTTCTGCTTCCCACCCACCTCCAGGCTCTGCAAGCCAGTATTAATCCAGGTGCCTCAAGAGCAGCTGTAAAACACATCACGCGCTCCTCCAGAAAAGAAGAAGGGAAAAAAAAATCCCAGGCAGTGGTGCAAAGCAACAGTAACTGATCAGGCAAATGGACAGAGAAAATACTTTCCTATTTTCTACTCCAACCTTGCGCAGGAGAACCTGCCCTCCGCTTTGGTGGTGCGATAGCTACGTTTTTCAGCTCACCCATACGCGGCTCATGAATCCATTTGCTTACGTTATTTGGGGTTGTAGGAGACAAAGTCCCCATGGCTTTCAGTAACACTACGGCTCTTCCTTGAAAAATGTAAGGAAGACTCCTCACTCGCCCAGGTCTGCAACGCCGGGCAGGGCAACTCCAAGGTCTGGACGTCGACTCTGAAGCCAAGGAGGGACATCAGAAAATGCAATCACTTTCTCAGCCAGAAAGCAGCAGTTACACGCCGCTTCTTCACTCCACTTTACAACCACCACCCATCTTCTTCAAATGCATCAGCTGTTCTTGACAGCGAGGGCTGTTTAAACAATGAGGACTCAATGTCAGAAATTTTGTGAAATTACAGGTTTTTGTGCTTTTTCCAGGAGGGAACAGGGCTTGTTTCTGCTAACGGCACCAACTAAAAGTCACGTATTTAGTCTAAAAGTTGTTTATACTCTCTCTATTGTCAACAGGATGAAAAAGCCTCCAGAGGACTACTGAGCCCGTCCATCATGGATACCCCTTTGGGACAGGACAAATCGCATTCTGGAAGAAACTTGCTTCTGCATGGACTACAGAGAGAGCTAAAATGAGCATGCACCTAATTTTTACATGATTGGTGAGGTGAGAGGAATCCCAGCCCATATGTTTAAACACGTTAGTTCTTCCTTCTTGACATCCTTTGCAATTATTAGTAGCGCCTCTGCCCAGCTCCTTTATCCAGAATATTATTGAACATGTCCATCACTGCAATGGGGAGTTTTGCTGTAAATAATAACAAGGAAGGAGTGCTCCTGTGTGAACCGGCGTAGCCTCCGAGCCCTGCTCGCCCCTCCCCAGCACACTGGCATTTTGTCTCTTTTACACCTTCCTCTCCGAAGTCAGTCTCTGTAGGCTAAGCCCAAATGAAACGCAGTAATCCCCTTCTCCACAGCAACAGTCCGAGGTGACAAAGACAGCCATGAACACATATTTACTGATATTACCATTAAACCAGCCCATCTTTCCTCGTCCTATCCGGCTATAAGTGGGATCCTTCTCAATCGCGGATGTCAATGCCAGCTCCCAGCAGAGCTCAAAAGAGCAAGAAAACAAAAATTAAATCACTCCTGGCTTTCACTGAACAGGCAGAGGATGACATGGTGATGGAGGAGGGAGATGTTTACTATCTTTTAAAACAGGGATCAACAAACCATAGGCACTGCAGGAAACACAGCTCTGGTCCCCTAACCAAGGGCGCCCGGCTGGTGGGACCACTTGCCAGCACACGTTCATCAGCTGTGCAGAAGGGACGTGCTCTGATGTGGGCAAAGCCCTGGCACTCACCGCCTGCCAAGAGTCCCGAGGACCCATCCCCACCACCCGTGTGGGATATTTCCTGGAGCACACCCGGGCAATGTGCGCACAAGGTCCGGAGAGGAACAAAACGCTCGGGATCCAAGTAGGGAGGTACTTGCTGGAGCTGTGAGCTTCTCAAATGCTATCTCTAGGTAGATGGAAGAGCTGCTCCACACACAGAGGTCAGGATGGTGCCTGGTGGTTTTTGAGTGTCCAAAGGCCAAAGCGTATCATATAAAAATAAAAACCCAATGTTCTCATCTCCACCTCCACCGCATACTTGAGGGGTGAATGCAAGTGATGCATTTCTGCTTCAGTTTCCCCTTGTACAAAATAGGACTAACCACATCAAGCCACCTTCAGAAATCACGTAAGGTTCTTTGGAGAAAAGGGAACCTAAAGCTGGTTGGTCTATTTATAATATTTGCAGGTAATGGCACGCTAATGCGATTCATTAACACTCAGACACTGCTCTTTAGTGTCTTTTCACTCTTCCTTCGCAAGGCCCATATTTCTATTTTACACATAATCTGTTTTATTAAGCAGTTTCTTAATAGAAAAAAGTATGATCTTCCATGCAGGTTTTTTATAAATCCCCTCAAATTTAATTAGGCCCCAAAAGGCTCAAGGAAGTTTGGGTATGTACCTAAACTTCAGAAAACTCACTTGTAACTCCACCTCCAAAGCATTTAAGTTTTACTGATTACTGCTACATGCTCCACGTTCTTCCCCCACATGACATCAGACAACATAATTATTCTGGTTTTCAAGATCACAGCTATCCTGGGAAAGTAAAGGGCTTTTGTAGTATCTCCCAATGAGTAAAACCCCAGCACCGGCCTCTGCAAGGGGCTCTGCCCACCCTTGGGGGACGAGAACATCCATTTTCCATCCCTTGGAAAATAAGAACAACTGAGCAGGACTTTTAAAGTCCTTCCCAGCTGATTTTCCACACTGAAACATGAAACCTCCTGGGCGGTGGATTCTCCTCCCGGACCCAGCTCTCCTTGCCGTTGGGATGCTGAGGCTGAATGCCAGGACTGCAGTAGCAGTTGAGGTCTACTTCAGCCAGGCTTGATTTAGCACTGGAGAAGGGAATGAACAAAAGCTTGTTATTTAGCACATCTTGCTTGGTACTCCTGGCAGGAGCCAGGGCACCTCAAAGCCATCGGCGGAAAACTCAGCCTGCGACCAGCCTCGCACCATCCTCATCCGATCCCAGCTCACATCTAAATCTCAGACTTTGTGTGGCAACACCACCACTTTTCTGCTAGCAAGGTTTGCTAGAGAAAATATCCCAAACATGAGCAGTGGTGAACCTGCAGGGCCTCCAGATGTGTCCCGGGATACACCCCCAGCCCAGGACCTGATCTTCACCGGCAGTCCCAGCGGTTATCCTTCCCAGGGGCAAACATCCTCAAGCTCTCTGATGCTACAGAGATACAACCCTATGCAACAGGGGCAACACGCATTTCGAAGCCAAGCGGTTGCCACATGTAGAGCGCTCACTGTCCCTGGGCTTTGCACTGTTGCCTTGCAACCCGCAGCCTCTTTTCTAGCTGTCAAGCTTTCCTCCAGCGAGCAGGATTTGCATTCCTCCGCAGCCTTGCCATCCGCTCCCTTTCCCGCTGCTAAAACCTCCCCTCCCTGCCAGGTAGAGGATTTTTTGAGCTGCCATTCCTCCTCATTACCATAAAACAGTTAGCTACGTATTGTTCTACTTTATGCAGAAATTGCAATTTCATCTGTAGCTTTAAACAAATGGGAAAATGTTCTAAACCATGGGCTTTTATTGAATTAAATATTAACATAAATACAGAGCTGAATGCAGCACTGGATTATTAATTTTAATATTTAATCCAACAAGAAACCTTATGGTTGTTTTAGGGTGGTTTATTTTCTTTAATCAAATTCATTTCCTGTCAGCACTAAAATTAAGTTTTCTTAATGAAGGAAGGTGATCAGAATAGTGTACTCTCATGGTACAGAACATTAGGGGCTGGTGACTGAGAGCATACAAATAATAAAAAGAGAAAGCAATAGCAGTAACGATACCCCTGTGTTGGCATGGACAGGAATAAAAGGAACGTAATTAATATGATGCACAGCTCAGATGAATACGAGCCGGAGGAGATTAAAGAAAGCAGGTGACCCTTAAGTGTTTATCATTCAGAGTGAAAACAGCACAGATGGCTAACTTTGAGGAAGACGTCTTTAAACACAAGCTCACCTCCCGGGCAGTAACAGGAATGTTTAAGGAGACCCCTTCAGCCCAGGTCCGTGCCCGCCAGCCGGTGTGGCCGTCCCCACGTCAGCACCGCACCACGACAGCGAAGGCGTCGGGCTTACCGGGGACGTCGGCAGAGCTGCGTGCACCAGCTGTAGAGCCGTCCTTTAAGGCGACGCTCCCTCCTTCCAGCTAGGACCGGCACATCCGCCAGCGGTCGGGTCCAACAGCCCCGTGCCTTCGAGGGATGCTTGCTGCGTGGGCGGGAGGAGGGGTGCTGGGAGTGCTGGCAAAGAGAAGAGGTTGGCCTTATTCATGCGAGGGGTAGCGCAGCATTTCTGTCTCTGAATTCGCCCGGGTCTGACGTTTTCTCAGCCATCCTGCTCCCTGATCGGGCTGCGAGGGACAAGGTGGGGCAGGCTGCATGTCTGGATTTTAGTGATGAGATTGTAAGTTGGAGGAAGGTAGAAAAAGAAAACCAACCCGGACAGAAAAATGCTTTGGAAAATGTATTTTACAGCAGCTGCGGGTAGAGTAAATCAGTCTAGCGCTTTTGTAT